>NW_015251967.1:0-502 GCF_001447785.1 Gekko japonicus | reverse complement strand
ATCTGAGCCTTTATTGTCTCAGGAACAGATAATTACTTGTAGCACTTTTGCAAAGTTTTTTGCTGATCAATATCAAGAACATGCTGTAATCTAGTTGCCAATTATAACATAGATCCACCAGAAGAAATGCCTTATACACCACGTGGTGTATTTATGAAGCACTGTGACCTAGTTTCCATTACAGATGTTGACAAGATCCTGGGATTTGTGAAGGTCACTACTTGTGCCCTGGATCCTGGCTGCCAAAATCATGTAAAAACTGCATCAATGATTCTAAATCAATCACTAAGTCAGGGCACCTGGCCCATAGCTACAGTGGGGCTTAGGCTCCACCCCCTCCCTTAGAGGGGCAGTACCACAAGATTTCCTTCTGAAAATGGTAAGGGCAGGGGAAAGGTTGGGGGTGTTTTTGCATTTCATTTCTCTCTCTAATGGCTGTTGTGGGGGGTGTTTCTGCTGCATTTAAATTATTCTTAGCATTATTGTCTTATTATTACTTAAA
>NW_015251966.1:0-502 GCF_001447785.1 Gekko japonicus | reverse complement strand
CCCGTGGAAGAGGGTATGGGGGGAGGATGACTGGATCTGGCTGTACGCCATTTCTAACTCAACCATTTTGCAAGAAATCACGGGTCATAAATTCTCCCCTTTTCTCCCACACAGCAACTAATGCATCTTCTGTGACAGCGGCACATTGGATGCACCCTCTAAAACCAAAGGTAGTAAAAGATAGGCAAGTGCCATTCGTCAGCTTAAACATATGATTAATCAGCTAAGCATTTTGTAATCAGGTGACATCTATCTACCTACCATCTGAAAATAATAGGTCCCCCCCCCCTTGCAGAGGCAGGGTTGGAGAAACAGGCAATGGTAAACTGCCTCTGAATGTCTCTTGCCTTTGAAAACCCTATGGGGTCACCATTAGTCAGTTCTGACTTGACGGGGGGGTGGGGTAGGAACTAGTCACTCTAGTGTTAAAGAGAGTGGACGTGTTCCATAGCCTCATCCTTGACCAAAGTTTACCATTGCCTGCCTCTGTATAGCAGCCCTG
>NW_015251965.1:0-502 GCF_001447785.1 Gekko japonicus | reverse complement strand
TGCCCGGCCCCCTTGCTCTGTCGTGACACCTATCATCTGTCACCAACTTGAACAGCTCCCTATCCACTTCAGAATGACAGCTCTTCAAATACTTCAAAGGACTAATCATATCCCCCATCAACCTTCTCTCCTCCAGGCTGAACATCCTCAGTTCCCTCAGCCTCTCTTCATAGGGCTTAAGTCTCCAGTTCCCTAATCGTTGTCATTTTACCACAGAGTTTCAGGAGAATCCTAGACAATCCCACAACACAGAGATGTAACTTCTGGTTACTCAGCTGTATGTGGCATTTCAAAATCATAGGATGCCATTTATGTAAGTGCTACCTACCCCCAGTCTCCCAAGGGTTGCTAGGGGCTGGCAACCATACCTTCCACTTGTGCTTCAAAGGACCCAAACTGATCTGTCTCTGAGTACCAAATGTTGAGAATGAACAATGGAGGATTGCAGTTAATGCCATGGCCTTGTTGTGGCGCTTAGGTTACTATTGGTGGTGGTGGTACT
>NW_015251964.1:0-502 GCF_001447785.1 Gekko japonicus | reverse complement strand
TGCAGGCCCTGCGGAACTGCATAAGGGGGCGAATGCAAACAAAAGTTACGGCTGTGGATTTCAGCAGCAGACTGGAGTAACTCAGCCTAGGAATGTCTTTTCCCTCTTCTGCACCACACTGGCTCTCTCGAAAACCGAAGACCCCCTTTGTTACCACCCATAAAACGTTCGTCCGCCGTCAGTTCTGCAGCTCTGAAGTCATGTTGGGTTCTCTCCCCTTCTTCTAGCAAGACGACCTCCGACGAAGAGAGCAAGCAGCCGGCCCAAGGGGTGACTCACGCGGTCGCGCAGCCGACTCACGCGCCGAGCTGGGAGGAGAAGGTGACCGTGGAGATCGAAGCGAAGAAGGCCGGCGAGGAAGGTGCCGAATCTGGTCGTTACACTCGGGGGAGGGAAGAGTGGTGGCAGGCGGGTGTCTAAGGAAGGGCTGGGCGTATGCAAAGAGAGGTGGACTTCAGAGCCAGGTGCAGTGGGGGCACCATGAGGCATGTCAAGGAGGGCC
>NW_015251963.1:0-502 GCF_001447785.1 Gekko japonicus | reverse complement strand
CTGAAGGACGGCAGGGATGAAAATGGATACCAACATTTTTGGATAAACATTCACAGGAGTCGGAATTGCCATTTGGCCCGAATTCTAGCTTCTTAACATTTTGGTTGCAAAATCTGAAAAGGGCACGGGCTCAAAAAAGCGTGCTACTGAGGAGAGCCTGGCAGTCTTTTGGTGTTGCCTCCTACATCAAAGATGCTCAGAATGCTCCCGCGTGCACACATATCTCCATTCATTCCAAGAGGAAAGCTTCTCTGTGCATGCGACCCCTCCAAACGCGCACACACGATTTTTTTAAATTGTATTTGTACCACTAATTATGAACATAACCCTTTAATTGCTGAAAAAGAGATCCCCCTCCCAAGAGTTCTAAATTGGCTCATAATGTTTTGGTGCACTTGCATTTTTATGCTGTGGACTTGGGGTGTGGGGGCAGGCAGGTAGCACCGCATAGTCACTAAGCAATTGCATGACACTTTGGTGTAGCTAGTTTGGTGTAGTGGTT
>NW_015251962.1:0-502 GCF_001447785.1 Gekko japonicus | reverse complement strand
ATCCCCAGGTCCCACCTGGAGGCCAGCATGATAACCAGGACTATTAATTTGGAATTCCTCCTCAGGGATATTTGTGTGTCTCCTTCTATCGTTGTCTTCCACCTTTTTGTTTTGTTTTGTTTGGCCTACCCCAGTAACTCCTTACGTGTGTTTGTATGTTTTTACTTTAAATGTTGCTTTCATTTTGAAACAATTTAGTATTTTGAAGTTCACCACCTCGGGGATCCTGTTTGGGTGGGAGGGTGGCGCTGGAATGCTTGACCTATACAATAATCAATAAGAGCTCCCTGGGGCGGCCCAAGGAGAGTTTCCCCCTCTCCCCTCTCCCCTCTCCCTTCCTGCAGCATCCCAAGAGGAGACCAGCCGTAAACACAACACTGTCTTCATTCCGCCTGAGCTGATGGAGGCAAAGCCAGGTGAGACTCTCTGGCATGCAAGAGCAGCTGTTCCTTGGGCAAGCGTGCCAGAACAATTCCAGGACTGCCCTAGTCTGTTTCTGCAC
>NW_015251961.1:0-502 GCF_001447785.1 Gekko japonicus | reverse complement strand
TTTTGTCCAGAGTGTCACCAGATGTTAGGGCCTTTTATGTAGTGGCCCATCACTTGTGGAATGCCCTTCCTGTAACCCTCCACCCACCACCAAATTTATCCATTTTTCAGCATCATTCCAGAAGGTTTATAATTTGTTCATATCTAGGCTGGCCTACCTGCTGCTGAAGTTTCCAAGTTTCTCGGCCTTTTTATTTTTAGATTCGTTTTGCTGCTACTTTTTGGGGTATATTTCTCGTGCTTGCATGTTTCTCATGCTTCTACGGGCCCTTTTAATGCTGATTGCGGCTTTCCTCTTTTATAGTTCTATTTACTGTTTGATCACGTTATGTGTTTTATGTTATGTTATTGGGTATAGCCTTAAAAATATTAGTATTATTACAGCAATCAATAGGCCAGAGTCTTTATGTTGATACCGGATTAAGTCCACCTTCCCAAGCGGCCACCGCCTGGAGGTTGGCAACCCTGGGTAGCGAACGCAACCTGGTTTCCCCTGCAGATGC
>NW_015251960.1:0-502 GCF_001447785.1 Gekko japonicus | reverse complement strand
TCAAGGCAGCGATCCATGAGAGGAGCCTAAGAAGCTTGGGTCTCATAGGCTCCTTATATTCCTACATTCTGTTCTCTATTGGCCCAAACCATTTCCTACAAATGGGCTAGAAAAAGCTGAAAGGCTATTGATTCTCCACCAAACTGGTTTTCTTCCCTTTGCTCTTTGAGTTCTGGTATTCTGGTTCCAAACACGTTATATTTACTCTGAGGTGTGTTGTATAGCAGTAAGCTTACCTATCAGGACACCTTTCAGTCGTGCTCAGTAAACAGCACACAGGAGACTCTGATGGCTTCAACAACAGGCCTCTTTAATGCTTCCAGTTCATACAACTGGGAGACTGGGAGCAAGACACGGATCAAGTCCTAAGTGAGACTTCCACCATACAGAACTTAATGGAGGAAACAGAAAATCATTATTGAGGGCTCACTTAAAGGTATACATATACATCTGCCCCTCAAAGACTCATATAATGGAAATGTTACTCCTTAAATATTGAGGT
>NW_015251959.1:0-502 GCF_001447785.1 Gekko japonicus | reverse complement strand
TGTAGTTGTGTGCTGAACATTGCCCCCTTCTGCTATCAGGTGTTCACAAAGGACATGCTTGACAGGAAGAGGAAGCAGCTTCGGGGTCCTCTCTTCTACTGAATCTTGCAGTGAGGATCTCTGCTCTGGCTGTATCTGGTAAATGTGAGTCTTTTTAATGTATTTTGGAATAACCCTTCTGTCTGAGTCAGGTAAACTTGATTGGAAGCATCACTATGTCCAGGGCAGTGCTCCCAACCTTGTGTTTATCATATAATCTAATGTGGGCAGTTAGGAAAGAATTGCCAGACAAGATAAGGTCCTTCACTCCTCTACTACTCACTGACTCTTGCAGGCTGGCTGCTTTTCATTTGTTTGGTCATCAGTTTGTGTTCTCCTGACACTGGAAGAAGCTGCAGAGAAAATTATCTAGCATCTGCAGGGAACAGTTGCTGGCTCTCCCCTACAAACATCCCTTAACCATATTAACCAACATTTGCTTGTACTGTATCTGTTCCCTTTT
>NW_015251958.1:0-502 GCF_001447785.1 Gekko japonicus | reverse complement strand
TTCCTGGGAGTAAGCCCCACTGAATAAATGGGACTTACTTTTGAGTAGACCTGTTTGGGTTGTTCCCATAATTTCCTGACTCAATCTGATTCGTTACTGGACAAACTAAAAGTTTCTGTGGTTAAAAAGGTATGCAAAGTGGTATCAAAACAGCAGCCAGTGGGGGTAGAACCACACCATTACAACTGGGAATTTTTAAAAAAGAAAACCACTCTTTCTACCTGCTACCCCTTTAATGCGAAAACTCAAACTCAGAGAAAATTCCACACACCTGTAGTCATATAACTCCTATATATAACCCATACTCTAGGTTTTGACATTAGGTATAGAATCTTGAAGCACTATTTTTTGAAAGCAAGCATGGATTCTTCCATTTTTTTCCCTCACTGTGAAGTGATTGCTTGCTCTGGACAGGGCCCTGCCGTGGTCCTGCAGTTCTATCCTACTCCCTTCTTTGTATAGGAAGGCCTCAGCTCAAGAGCCAAGGGGATTAAACTCACCC
>NW_015251957.1:0-502 GCF_001447785.1 Gekko japonicus | reverse complement strand
TCACATGCTACGTTTCAGAGATCAACAGGGCCCGGACTAAGCATATTTATCCCAGATCCATAACGAATCCCACGGAAAACACAGGGATAGGGCAGGACAGCTGTGTGTAGAGAACGCACGCGGAAACCGGACAGGCGCTACACAGCTAAAATGCAACGCCGACAACAGAACGTTTTGTGCAATACCTGGTTGCCATGCAGGTCCAGCACGTCAAGGTTCACGAGGGCCTCCAGGTTGCAGATCTTCTGTATTCTAAGGGGGGGGGGAACGAGTATCAGTGAATCATTTTCATTGAGGGGGGGACTGTTCCCTTTTCCCGCCTCCCCCTCCACCGTCCCAAACTTTAATCTATTATCAGTTTTTATGAAGTGTAACGAAGAGAGGATCCCATCTAGGTGGCTGGATCTAGGCCTCCAGCCGCACAGGACCCTGGCGATGGTATTGTGCATGTCACGTAGCCCTTCTGAGAGCCGGTTTGATCTAGTGGTTAAGTGCGCGGACT
>NW_015251956.1:0-502 GCF_001447785.1 Gekko japonicus | reverse complement strand
CAGCCCGGAAAATCTACAACTAATAAACAACTTTCTAAAAATCACTTTTAATTGAGAGCTCTGAATTGGATTGCAAACATCTGGGGCATATGGGTTCTCGTGCTGGTGCTTGAGAATTGTAGTACATACACAGGGGAAGGCATTGCATTTTGTAGACAAATGTACAATACTTCCTTTCCCTCTGAACATCATGCATGACAATCCTTGTTCCATGACTGACTGACTGTACTGCAGTCATCATCATCATCATTTGCCAACATGGATGCCCTGGTGAAGGTAGCAGCCCTGGTGAAGGTGGTAGCACTGGAAGCAGAAGCAGCTTTTGGGGGCAACAACAGCATTAACCAAAAAAAAAAAAATCAGGTTGATTACTGCTATAAGGATGGTGGAATCAGATAGTAAAGTGCGGGTTAAATGATTAAGTATTGGGCATGCACAAAACACAACTCTCAACTGGCTGCCTAATGTCCTAAATGCCAACTGCACAAGCATAAAAGTAGCA
>NW_015251955.1:0-502 GCF_001447785.1 Gekko japonicus | reverse complement strand
CTCTTCTTCTTCTCGCTGCTGCTTGGTGGCCAAGTCAACATGGAAGACAGCAGTAGCAGCTGCCTGCTGTCTTCTTTTGTGGTAAGGACAGAGAGACGGAAGCGATGCCCACCAGAGAGCATCTTGCTTGAGGGACTCAGCACTGCCCTTTGCTTTCTTAAAACATACTTTTTGTATTGTTATTTTCCGTTAATCTCATATTTCTGTGTTTTCTTGGGAGCGCAGCTGACATAGACTCTGAATTTAGCCTGGAGGAGATTGATGAAAAGGAAGAGCTGCGTGAAGAGAGCACTGACACCTTTCTCAGGACTCGAGAGTTTTTGACCTCCAGTATTGCTCCTAATGTAGCATTCAGTCCTGGAAAAAATGAGTCTGCTTCATTGGTGGCTTCAGATCCTGGCATTTCCACTGAAGGTGATGGGCAAATCTCCAGGGAAGGAGAAAAACAAGACACAGCTGCATATAACAAGTAAGTGTGTGAGATTTTAATACGAGATTGAAA
>NW_015251954.1:0-502 GCF_001447785.1 Gekko japonicus | reverse complement strand
TGTTTATATTTAACAAGTGTTCTAGCCTTAAAAAGTTAAAAAGTTGAAGTCAAGCCTACATGGGATGTGATGGATTGCTTTTTTTTTTTTTTTTAACACATACTCCACACCAGACTCCTGCACCAACTCATGTCCCTTATTTTCAACTTTACTGTAAAAATCACACCAACCCTGTTTGTCTCCTTCATCAGGTCAAATGAGCCAGGAAACCCCTAGGCCCTGCCCCCCACCAATGATCAGCAGAGGGACTTACCAGGAGCAGGAGGGAGGCCCAGGCTATGTCACCAGCAATGTGGCAATGTTAATTTTGGCATGTACTGGAAGTGATGTCACCATGTTGGCATTTTCACAGTGATGCTCTGGTAGTTGGGTAAAAACTTTATGGTAGAAGCCATTTTTACCATAGAGTTTTTGCCCAAATACCTGAGTGTAACGGGAATGTTCCAATGTGATGACATCAGTTCCATTATTCACTGGAAATCATAGAATCATAGAGTTGGAA
>NW_015251953.1:0-502 GCF_001447785.1 Gekko japonicus | reverse complement strand
TTTATTAGGACCACTCTGATTATAAGTAATAGTGTGCAGACTTTCAAGTTCTCCGGAACTCTTTGTCAAGCTGGATGTAATTTAAAAAAACCCTAACCTTGGAAAAGGAAGAAGTTTCAGTATGTGTTGTAGAATCCTGGTATAGTTTGCCTTGATATTAGTTGCAGACCTACTGCTAGTCTCCACTGGTGCCCTGCTTTTTTAATGAGCCAGGGGGAGGGGGGGGAATCTTGCCATTTAGTAGAAGGTTTATAGGAATTGTTCCTACCAGGATGCTCTGAATAGGCCTGACATTTTACTGTCTTGGTGGCTGGTGGGAGAGAAAAAGACGACTGTGTTTAGTTCTCCTTAGTCTACTGTGCATCTTGGCTTCATGGCATCAATGCCCTGTTTACTCTATAATAGAAAACACCCACATGTTGCACTGAACCTTGGAGCATACATAATAGCAAATCGAAACAAGAGCCCTGACTTCAGTCTGCCATCAGCACAACTAACCGTT
>NW_015251952.1:0-503 GCF_001447785.1 Gekko japonicus | reverse complement strand
ATAAAATGAAGGAGAGGAGAACGATGTAAACCACATTGGGTCCCTGTTGGGGGAGGGAAGTGGGGTACAAATGAAACAAATAAATGAACAAGTTGCTTTATATACATTTCCACAGTAATCTTTGCAACACCCTAAAAGCTATGCCAGCGATCCGCCTGAGAAAGGGTTACTTGCCTATGATTGTATAATATATGGATGGCTGAGATGAGATCACACGTCACTTTTTTATACCCCGTGCTACACCAGCTGCAACATCACCCCTATTTTGCTATATATATTTTTTAAAGGTTGTGTCAGCCCCATCCTCATAAACGTCTAAAAGTTAAATTGCTATAATGACAGCTGCTTGGGCTGAGGAACCTTCCTTGACTGTAGTGCACATACATGTAAGAGGACACGCACATGGACACTGCTCATGTAAGAACAGGAGTGTTGCAAGAACACAAGAAAACCTTTAGTTTCATCTATAGCAATGTGGGCTTTTTTTGTAGAAAAAGCCCAGC
>NW_015251951.1:0-502 GCF_001447785.1 Gekko japonicus | reverse complement strand
GCCATTGCCTGCCTCTGCATAGTAAACCCAGTCTTCCCCAGTTGTCTCCCATGCAAGTACTAACTATAGCTGACACTGGTTAGCTTTCTAGTTCTGACAAGCTTGGCCTAAACTGAGCTTTTCAGGTTGCTTCTGCCCTGTAACCCAGTTGTATTTTCATCAGGATCATACCTGTCTTCCTCACCATCCTGATCCTCCAATTTAGAGGTTTCTGGCTTTATTGTCTCACCATAGCTAATGATCCTCAATACAAGCTCCTGCCATTCCTATGACCGTCTTGCTGTTTGGTGTTCCTACTATTCAATCAATGCAAAAGAACTAGCAAAAATATTGGATTATTAAAGGCAAAGTTCTCCCAACAGGCTTTCATAATTCATGCAATAAAAGGAATTATAATTCCAATATGTTACCCCTTTGACAAAGATTATTCCAAGGACAGAAAATGTGCACAAATTAATCCATCATTTTGACATAGTTTTTAATGAGTGGAAATGCCAAAAAA
>NW_015251950.1:0-502 GCF_001447785.1 Gekko japonicus | reverse complement strand
CATTGTCTTTTCCTCCAAAGATACCAGGTGGCAATTAGGGGGAGGGTGTGTGTGGACAACTTCTGCCCTGGCCCATAATTATAGTTGGGCGTTTCAGGGCCCTGCCCCCTTATATAAATGCCCCACCCCACAAATAGCCATGCAAGAAACCACATTTTTTAGGAGAGGCACCCCCATCCCCCCGCTGCTTGCTGCTGGCAGTGGCTGCAGCTTGCCCTCAGGCTTCCCTTTCCCTCCCATTGTGGAATTTGTGGGAGGCAGCATGAGACTCGGGGAAAAGACAGCTCAGAGGGCTTTTATTAGCCCCCAGAAAGCATTTTAATGCCTTTTGAGTCCCCTTCTACAAGGCAAGAAAGCTTAGAAGGGTACTCAAGAAGGGTGCTGTATACCACCTAGGTCATGGTGAGTCTTTCAAAAGCATTCCCGTGAGCCTTTGGGAAACATGCCATGACCTAGGTGGTATACAGCACCCTTCTTGAGTACCCTTCTAAGCTTTCTTGTC
>NW_015251949.1:0-502 GCF_001447785.1 Gekko japonicus | reverse complement strand
AATGCTGGCAGGTTTCAATAAACAAAATTAAAATTCTCAGGGATAGCAGTATTATACTGCATGGTTTCAATTGCCTTTTTCTCTCCTTTCCCTTCCTTCTTCTGTTTCTGGCCTCTCTTCTCCAGCTTGTCAAAGAATGCCTTCACCGAACCGTGCTGCGAAGACCTGGGTTCAGCTCTGTCAGAGAATCAGACCCTCCTGAAGCTGGATCTGACCAAAAACAAACTGCAGGACCGAGGCCTTTCCTGTCTATTGAAAGCATTCAGCAATCCACGGTGCAAAATAAGGGAACTGGTGTAAGTGACAATCGCTTTGCTATATGCAAAGAAACAAAGCCAAACTCGGCAATACTAGCATAACATGTATGATGTTCCACCTTAACCTATTCTGCATTGTGTATTTTGTTAAACTGTTCAAGCGGTGGGCATGTTGCCCACTTCCCAATCTGCTGGCCCTTTTGGGCATACCTATAGCATACACCAGGGAGCACTGTTTAATTTAG
>NW_015251948.1:0-503 GCF_001447785.1 Gekko japonicus | reverse complement strand
TCTTATGTTCTGACCCAGACCTGCTCAGCTTCACACCCATGGCTCTGCCTCACTATCGCCCTCTAAGCGTTCCCTGCAGGCTGGAGGGTGACAGTCGCTTAAGACCGCCCAGTGAGTACACGGCTGTGGTGATGTTCAGAAGAAGCTTCCTGACAGCCATTCATGCTCTTCAACAGGACATATAAGAATGCCCTACCGAAGATGCCAAACTACGAAAGCAGCCTGGCGGTTCGCGGTTTTGCGCAAGCCCGATACCTTTGCAGCCACTTCGGCACTGATCTCCTCCTGTGTTTCTGCAAGACGTTTTTTGGCCAGCTCGGTCCTTCTGTCACACTCAGCGATAAAGGACTCCAAGTGATCCATTGCCTGTGCACCAACAAAACAAAACTGAGAATCTGGACGTTTTTATGATGTTGCTTAATGGCATTTCCTTCCTGGGGGGAAAAAACCCTCCGGAAAACTGCAATGAATGTTACTCAGTGGCAGAGCCTCTGCTTGGCATG
>NW_015251947.1:0-502 GCF_001447785.1 Gekko japonicus | reverse complement strand
ATTCCTGGCCAAGGCAAGACTTGCGCAAGGCACTTCCTGGCCCACAACTTGCATTCCTGTCCCACCACACTGGCTCCCGTACAAAAGTGACGGCTGCTTATAAAACCGCTGTTGCGTGAAGCGGCCTGAATGTGGGAAACCAATCTTATTTATTTAGGGGGTTAAGATCCCACAACTCTCAATCAAAATGGCGATCGAGGCAGCCATCTTGGCCACAAAGGTATGGCAGAGATAACGGCACCATCCTGCCCTGTCCCTGGCCAGCGCCAAGATTCTTGGCACTTTTGCATGAATACGCCAGCGAGCGGAGACAAAAAGGTCCGACGGCGTTGGGACATAGAGGATTCCGCTCCACCTCACCTGAAAGTTGAAAAATTATCTACCAGATGTTTAACCTGCAGTTTTCTGTTTATCGTCTAGTTGGTGATGTTTTAAAGCAGACAGGAAGAATCCTGTGTTACATATGGGATTTGTTCTCTTTTTTTGCCATCAAGTTACAGCT
>NW_015251946.1:0-502 GCF_001447785.1 Gekko japonicus | reverse complement strand
TTTCCTCCCTCATAAGCAAATAGCTGCCACCCACTCCTATAAAAGAAAGGAAAACTCTGTTCTTGGAAACAGAATTGTGGTAAGGATCACTGCAGAGTGGCTCAGCCGACACTGACAAGTACCTCTACCAGGGGCGGGGGTGAGAGAGCCTTCAACCAAAGCATTCCTCAAAACATGCCACCTTCTACTGTGGCATAAGCATGACGCATCTTTGAGGGAATAAAAGCCATCTACTTTCCAGGAGAGCATAATCACTGCTAATGTGAAAGAAACTAGTCACCCCTTACTGCACATCCACCCCTCAGAGAAACCTCACACAAGCTCCTACTTTGCAGAAACCCTTCCCTTGGGTCCTTATCCTCCACACACACAGAATCTCGCCCCACCAGCCCTCCTCCCTAACCAGAATCCTCTGCCCGGCATCAGGAGCCCAGTTCATAAGTTACAGTGAATACTCATATAGTCTTTGCACAGGGTGCACTACTAGATCTTTGTTTCTTCA
>NW_015251945.1:0-502 GCF_001447785.1 Gekko japonicus | reverse complement strand
GTATGGTGGATTCTCTTGTCTGTCTCCCCCAGTTCCCTTCTCTATTGGCTTCCCTTTTAACCCCTTTCCATAGGTTCTCCCCCCACATCTCTGGTGTTTCTTTGTCTTCCTGTGCGTGAGTGGGTGTGGGTGTGCTCAGCGTCTCCTCCCTCCATCCCTGCTGCTCCTGTTCTTAAGAAAGGTAAGTCACTCTTTTCCCTTCCCCTCTCCCTCCTCCCTCATTCCCTTGCTTGAGCTTGGCCTTTGGAAAGCTCCTGCTTTGGGGGCTCAGGAGCCCCACCCTGTATTCTTTGAGGTAGCTAGGGAGGGCTTTGTGGGTCCACATGAGACAGGCCGCCATTCTTCCGTGGCCCAAGATGTTCCCCTGATGATGGCTTGGGGAGTCACACCCCTGCCATCCTCTCCTCCATCGGTGCCTCAGCTGGGGACAATTCTTGTCGCCGTGTCTTCCCTCGCCACTCTGGAGGCTTTCTCCATGGCCCCACTGGCTTGGGGAAGTCTG
>NW_015251944.1:0-502 GCF_001447785.1 Gekko japonicus | reverse complement strand
TGTGGCCCCCTTTCTTCAGATGTTAACATGTATGCCTTGCTTTAGTTTTGTTTTTGTTTTAGGTATCTGGTTGGTTGTACAGCCCAGATCCCATTTCGTTGTTTTATCGAATGTCCCATCCCGTCAATTGTATTGACTCCCTCTGCGCAATCCACCTTGAGTCCATGGCAGACTATGCGTCATGTAAAAAAGCTATAAAATAAATCACCTAGAGCTGACTCCACTGGAAACTTCTTCAGCCTCCGGAAACAGAGATGGATGCTTTCAAAATGGAACCCTGGTCTCATCCTGACCTGTATAGGCTCAAGGCATTGCTAGTTATTTGCCTTAAAAACAAAACAGGAAAGCTAAGACTAAGAAACTTGGCCAATACAATATTTTGTTCCTGGTTGGGAACTACCTGGAGATTTTGTGGGTAGAGGCTGAGGAGGGAAGAGTTTGGGGAGGGGAAGGACTTCAGTGACGTATAATATCCACAGAGTCCACCTTCCGAAGTGGCCAT
>NW_015251943.1:0-502 GCF_001447785.1 Gekko japonicus | reverse complement strand
GAATAATGTAAGCTGCTTTGGTCGCCACTATGGAGAAAGGTGGATGATAAATGAGGTAAATAAATAATAAATACAGCTGAAGATGGGAGGCAGATAAAATGCAGCCTGGTGAATGGCTGAGAAGGAGAAAATAAGGCAGGAGAAGGGGAGAGGATATGGAGGTTGCCAGGGGGAGGGAAGAGGAAATAGTGTGGGAAGGGGTGTACAGGGGAAAGTGAGGTGCCATCCAACAAGTCCTTGAGAGTTCCCTACCATGCAAGTGGGCCTGGAGCAGTGGCTGGCATCACACAACCGGGCCACAGTTTTCCTAGACAGAAGCTGTTGGAGGGGGGAAAGCTCAAGATAGAGGGATAAAGGTAGGTTAGCTGTTGGGTGGAAAAGAGATAGGCTTACAAACTCCAGGTTAGGAAATACCTGATGATTTGGGGGGTGCAGCATGTGGTAGGTGGAATTTGAGGAGGAGAGGATGTAGGAGAGTATAATGCCATAGACTCCACCCTCC
>NW_015251942.1:0-502 GCF_001447785.1 Gekko japonicus | reverse complement strand
CTTCACTTTTTGCATGGGAAAAAGGCAAACCCAGTCGTGCAATAAGTCACCCATCCAGGCTGCATTATAATTTCTTCCACCTTTCTAGGAACTAGCATTCAAGCTGCTTTAAGAATGTAAAGAAAATTCTGCTGGATCAGACATAAGGTCCATCTAACCCAACATCCTGTTTCCAAATGAGGCCAGTGTGCTGTAACAGAGAGATATAAAAATGTTACTGGAACTCGGGGGAGGGGGAGAACGAAGCAAGGTGCAGACCTTATATTACCTCCTGAAACTTGGCCTGGATCCATTGGCCTAAAATTGCTAAGCTATCTCGAGGACAGACAGCCCATATCACTGTGAGAAGAATGAGAGATAAGAAATCCAAGAAGTGTACCAAGCTTGCTTTCTCTGCCTTAAAATAGAAGAAAATGACATTTTAAGTTATTCATGTACTAATGTCACATACATACAACTTCCCATAATCACAACTGACTTTTTTTAAAAAAGGAAACAGTTT
>NW_015251941.1:0-502 GCF_001447785.1 Gekko japonicus | reverse complement strand
GGGATCTTGTAGCCATTATAGCTAATCAGTCTATAGTTGGTCTGCACTGCAAAGCTGTGCATTATGTGAAGTACAGAGAAAGTCTTTGGCCAATCTCAATTCACACTTTCCATCTTCTGTATTCGGACAATGCCACCTAAAACTGGGGGCAATAGCACTTCTACTAACTTAGGTCACACGATGCCAAAAACTGGAAAAAGGAAAGAAAAGGTACTTGGAAGTATGCACAGATCTTGCATTTTCTGTTTACATCTCAACTACCCTGTCCATCAAATAATAGGTCTGCAACTCAAATACTGTTTTACTTTGAAAGCAGCAACTATGTTTAAACTTTTAAAACGAGACCTATACATAAGAGCAATTTTACTTTGCTGGTGAAACAGCACAATTTTCCTCAAGTGTTGAAACTATATAAGAGTTGATAATTTGATTTTTAATTTTTTTTTAAAGAAAAGCTCTGAAAAGCCAGGCTGTGTGTTGTCACATATAATTAAAACAGATT
>NW_015251940.1:0-502 GCF_001447785.1 Gekko japonicus | reverse complement strand
TTTGTCTCTTGAGGAATTTGGTTTACCTCAATGAAGCATGTTAAGGTAAAACAGAACCTGTCTGCTAGGACCTTCACACTCATCCTAGGACTGAGGGGAGGATTACTGAACTAAAAAAAATTGTATTTTTTCCAACAGTATTTTCCACCAGCATGCTGAAAACACATTCTACTCCTAGAAATACACATGGAGAGCAATCTATATTCTTCTATGTATGCAGTTCACAGAACCCTCACGTGGAAGGAGATCCCATTTGGATTCAATGGAGACTTCCAACCCCCCATTTTACTGTACACCCTGGCAAAAAACAACTCTGCAGACCCATTCTAAGTCAGGAAAATGATGTGAGGAAAAGGCTTCAAACACACACTTGCACTGAAGTCCAGATGCAAATCCTTTTAGAGAGGAAAGGGGGAGGCACTGCTGGCTTAGGAGCTCATTCATGGAGCCACCTACATCCAATCTGACCCACACCCCACAGAAACTCAACTACTCTGCTGTT
>NW_015251939.1:0-502 GCF_001447785.1 Gekko japonicus | reverse complement strand
TTTCTCATTTGAAAATATACAGAAAGAGAGAAGATCTGTTTCCTGTTCCCAGCCCAAACTTGTGGACTTTTTGATTGATGCTTTAGGGCCAGATTCAGAATTACATGTGTAGGTACCGTATGAAAACAGCTTTTAGAAAGACAGTAGGCAGAGGGTTTTTAGGACAGTAGGCAGAAGGTAACATTGCCCATGGTGGTTTTCTTGGCATGCCATGGTGGTGGGGGGGATATTGCCATTCTGGACAAGATTAAATGAAATGATGCTTTATTTTACATGATGGTATGCATTGGAAAATGAAGCATTACCCGATTGCTGATATTTGTATAATGTTTAGTAATAAAACTGTCACATGAATCAAACTCAATTTGTTATTTCTGCTACATTAACTGTGCAGAGTGTTTTATTATTTTGTGCCAATACAACTGCGCCAATTGACCAATAAATACAGGAATAAAATATAGCCTTTAAAGGACTGTATGAGAAAATTAAAAACAACAACAAC
>NW_015251938.1:0-502 GCF_001447785.1 Gekko japonicus | reverse complement strand
CACCTGGAGGCTGGCATCCCTATGCCACACACTGTAGTTGCAATCTAATGCAAACACACACACACAACTGGGAATTAATCCTGAACACAGAACTTCAGGTGCATGTGTGATGGACAGTACTCATTGTGGCTGTGTGGGGGATATGAGGATTTTGAAATGTGTGAGTTACCCCTTAAATTGCCAGTATTTCTTCGGGGAGAGCATCCATGTAATTATCATCCAGTGTAAAGAAGTTTAGCAAATGATGACTTTCTCATAATGACAAAGTTCTTGTACTGATTAGGGGGGAGATAATTTCATTCATTACATTTGAGTTTTCTTCCAGAGAATTCAGTATGGTACACAAAATGTTCAACCCTTTTGTCTTTGCAACAACCCTGGGGCATTCACCAACTTGCTCAGGACCACTCAATGAGCTTTATGGATGACGAGCAAGGCTTGGAATTTAAATCTTTCCAGTCCGAGTATCTGTCAGTAACATTAAACTAAGGCTATAGTCACA
>NW_015251937.1:0-502 GCF_001447785.1 Gekko japonicus | reverse complement strand
CTGTCCTGAGGCGAGAAAGTCAAGTTTCCTGAGAGGAGCAACGGCGGAGACTGTAGAATCACGCCGGGAGCAAACGAGCCGACGAGGGAGCAACAGAGTCAGAAGCGGAGCAAAACAGAAACCGAAGCTAAGTACCAAAACAACAACTAGACATAAGAGAAACGAAGGAGGTGGTTGAGATAGTTCCTATATTAAATAAACCAAGGGTAATGTAAAATGGAACAGTAATATGAGAGCCTGTATAGAGAAATAGGCACAAGGAGGTTTGAAAGGCGGCTATGAGAATAAGGTGCATAATATAGAGACAGTGAGAGGGCGTGAATAATACAGAGTAGTAAGCAATAAAGAAAACTCAAGCTGCAAAAAGCGTTTGTTTTTTACTTTCCTTTCTCCTGCAGGTCGACTCTGCCGCTTTAAGAGAACTTAAGAGCTGGTCGTAGAGGTGCAGAGTGGATCCAGCTGAGCTGAGTCCGGAGGGCGACAGGCAAAAAGGAGAGAAGGG
>NW_015251936.1:0-502 GCF_001447785.1 Gekko japonicus | reverse complement strand
ACCACTACACCAAACTGGCTCTTTGTTTCTTTGTAGTGGCCACATATCTTTCTCTACTAAAGGTAGGAAGGGAGATTTCAAGCAGACAAATGACTGGAAGGGAAAGGAGAAGAAGCTTCTCCTCCTGCAACAGTCCTCGGTCCAGACTGGCAACTGGTATGGCCACCAGGGATGCTTTCATTTAAAAATAAATAAATTTGGGGTTCTCTTTCATGCAAAATAAAGTTGCGTACTGACTTATGCATGATTTATATCATGTTTTCCTTGTGTCTTTAAAAAGAATTACTAGTTTTCCCTTGCTCCAAGTTACACCTGGGAGTGTCTTCCTAGGACAACAACTGTAGCTCAACACAGTTTCTTCTCTGAAACCTTTTGCTTACTTCTTAGTCCCCATTCCAGCTGTCACACACACAAAATATATTCAGCTACACTGGCTTACATTCACTGCTTTCTCGTCCATCCTCCAGCTAAACTTAGGGCGACTTCGCACTAGAGCTGCCTC
>NW_015251935.1:0-502 GCF_001447785.1 Gekko japonicus | reverse complement strand
CTGCTTTGGACCAACACAGCTACACACCTGAATAAAGCACTTCAGAACAGATTGATAAATGGAAACCTCCTCTGCTAACTGATCATAAAAGTCCTCTGGAATAGCTAAGTCTTATGAAGTCTCTTGAAGGTCAGAAGGAAAACTGCTGTTCTGATCTTTCCAGGAAAACCAGTCTACAAAAATCACAGCAACGGCAGGAAAAACCAGAAATTATACACCAGCAATTCTAATATCTGCAAGAGCTGGAAAGAAGATTGGAGCTGCTGCACAGGCTCGTACAGGGAGAATGTGTTCACTGGTAATGGCATGTATCCTGCCATTCCACTGGGCAAAATTTAAAGCCTTCCTCTGATCTAAGCGACTCTTCTGTTGGGAGAACAGGCACTTTTGGCTGGAAGAAGAATCCTGTCCTCGTGCTGGAGAAAGTTCACGGCTACGTTCATGGCTATGTGGGTAGCCATGCTGGTCTGAACCAACAGAACAAAATTTGAGTCCAGTGGCA
>NW_015251934.1:0-502 GCF_001447785.1 Gekko japonicus | reverse complement strand
CTCCACAGCTTAGAGGGAGCATGGCTCTGCTCGGCTCTGAAAATGCAGTTTGGCTGAGCTTTGGCATGAGGGAAGGAGACCAGAGAGAGTCGCTTCTTTGCAAGCAGAAGGCCTGCGGTTGCATGAATGCAAACAGGGCTTTTTGTCTCTAAGCGATCTGGAACCGTCCTTCCCCGAAGCTGGCGCAGTCCCTTCCTTACGCTGGGGGAGGGCAGCCGTTTGTTCTGTTTCCTCAACAATGGAGATGGTTCCCGGCAGGGCCAGACTGGATGTGACCTGCGAGATCCGTGATTAGGATCGTCCCTGGAACGCCGCATTCAGATCTGGGCTGTTATCTGGATGCAAACATCCACCAAGATACAATTACTGACTTCTGCCAGACAAATACCAGCTTCGGGGAAGGGGGAAGGGACCGACACCATGTGGCAGGGGCAAAGGGTTATCGTTGCCACCCCCCTCCCATGCCTCAGGTTTGAGTCCTAACCAGTGTTCCCTCTAAGCT
>NW_015251933.1:0-502 GCF_001447785.1 Gekko japonicus | reverse complement strand
ACCAGTGAAAGCTTGCAGCTCTAAGAATACAGTGGAATAGAACAGAACAGAGATTAAGGATTAACTATGCTGCATTCAAATGCAGACTGAAGGATGCCTCACCTTAACAGGAGTTTGGTTGTTCTGCATCGTTTCCTATGTGCTGCTGTGCATGAAAGTGGGGCGACCAGTCTTGGCCACTGGAAGAAGCAGCTCTTCCACAGGCAGGCTTGGAGTGCAGACTTTGTTAGTGAAGCTAGTTTTGAGGGGTGAACAACAAGGTTCTATTAGTTCATGTAAATGCAGGCTTTTTAACGCTCTGCACTCAAAATAACTAAATTAATGAAAATACCTCAGCCCACATACCATTAATCTTTACTGAACCTGCTTCATGCGTATCATGTACGCATGGCCCCAGGAACTGAGCACACTGCCCCACAAAGAAGAAATTATTTGTGATGAGCTTACCTTTTTCACTGTGAAACTACATACTACCGATACAGAGAGAGAGAGAGAGAGAGAG
>NW_015251932.1:0-502 GCF_001447785.1 Gekko japonicus | reverse complement strand
GCTTAGAGGGAGCATTGCTCGGGAGTAAGTCTCGCTGGGTTCCATGAAGCTGGCTCCCAAGTAAGCAGGCACAGAAGAAGGCTCAGGAGACGGTTTTCACTTGATAATGATAACCAAAGCAATGTCATGATATAGACTCTGCAATGCCATAAACTAATAGCAGTAAAACCGCACAACAGCAGCAAACCGAGAATTAAATCAATTCTGAGAGCCAGGAAAACGTTAAAAACTAAGCAAAGCCTGTAAAACTGCTTCAGCGAGGGACGAGGAAATTAAAAGGGAAAACAACCAGAGGTCTGCCTGAGGGGGGGGGGATGTTTCATTTGGAGGCTAGAGCTGGGTGGATTAGGGACAAAGTGAACATCTGGAGCAAAGGAGAATCATGAACATCTAGAGCAAAGGAGAATTGTAACTTCGAACTACATTAATTCTTCTCAGTTGACACTTTGACAGAATCGGAATGATTTTACGCCAGTCTCCTGCTGTACTTTATGAACAAAGT
>NW_015251931.1:0-502 GCF_001447785.1 Gekko japonicus | reverse complement strand
CACAGCTTAGAGGGAACATTGGCCGCAGGACAACCCCCCCCCCCTTTCAGACAAAAGCCTCCTTAGGCCGGGGTTCACCCGGGGCGGCGCACATATTCCCGGGGGAGTGAGTGAGTAAAGAGCCCCTCCGGCCAGTGTCTCCGGACACAGCTGGGATCCCTCCTCCACGGGTCCTCCAGAAGGAGTTTTGGTTTCACGTGTGCACCCCCTTTGTATCCATGTCTTAGTTCGGTGCCGGAAAGCTTGCAGCCCCCCCTTCCTCAGAGGTGTGGCGCGGGCAGCAACGACCCCGTCGGACGTGTGCGTGTGAACGCGTGTCTTCGGCGTGCAACAAAAACATGGTGCCTGGGGTGGGGCGTGAGCTGCTCCTGCCCGCAGTTGGGGTGGGGAAGAGATGAAGAGGCTTGTTAGATCTGCAGATGAGTCAGTCCGCCTGTTTGCTTTCCCTGCTTCATTTTGCACTCTACGATGGCCTCTTTTGCCCTGCCCAAACCCCCCCCCC
>NW_015251930.1:0-502 GCF_001447785.1 Gekko japonicus | reverse complement strand
CCAGTACTGAACTCAGATAGACCAATGATCTGACTCAGGTTTAAGTCTGCATCAGGTATTCATGAGACTTGGTTCTATAAAACTTACTGGATGGCCTTGGACAACTGACTACCACAAGTGAGCTTTTAAAGACCTTAAAAGATGGTGAGATACACATATGATGGATAAATAGACAGAAGCGAAGATGTGTATGCGTGGAGCTGGAAGAGTTGCAAGACATTTTACACTGAGATATTCCCTTTTTCCTTTTGCTGTTTCCCACCAATCACACCAGAGTTCCATCAGTGAATTGCCTTATAATTCACCATATGAACCTTCAGAAAAGGAAAACTCTCTGTATTCATATTGTCTTGTTAGTTTGTTCTCATTGGGTAAGCTACAAAATAAAATATAGCTCTGTTGTCCAAGCCTTAGTTATCGAAAACTCAACAGAACAGATTCACTGGCTTGGATCCTAGACAGCACAGTCAGTTTCAGCCTAGAACAGTGGTGGCGAACCTAT
>NW_015251929.1:0-502 GCF_001447785.1 Gekko japonicus | reverse complement strand
ACTGGGAGCCTCCACCATTTTGAGCCAGTATCACCAAATCATGAAGCAAAGTGGATGGTGATTCCTGCTCATCCTTGAGGTACAGAAGGGCAATCTGTACCTCAAGTATCCTTTTTTCCCCAAAGAAGTTCCTTAGAAAATATACATCATGCCTTGAGTGTTGTCTAATGTTCAGAGAATTACAAGGTAAGACAAGACAAACTATCATGGAGTACTTTGTCCTGGTGATTCTCTTGATCTAGCATTGTGAATGAACAAGAACATAAATAAAGTAACAATCAGAAGGCATCTAAGGGTTCATATCTAGGTTATGGCGTAAGAGATTTAGCTGCCATGGCTACTGTCATTTTATTAGATATAGTTTTATGGAACTATGTATTTAATCTTCCTCACAAGTAGGATAGTACTTTGGTTTCAATTTGTATTAAACATAGGGCAGTAGCCATTTTAAAAAATCAAATGTCACCCCAAGCCCAAACACGTCCAGAAACATTATTAATGA
>NW_015251928.1:0-502 GCF_001447785.1 Gekko japonicus | reverse complement strand
TTAAGTATCCACAGATTTGTCCATAGTGAGAATTGATATATTAATGATAATACAAGAAGTAGAGCTGTCATATTCTGGCAGGGGAGGAGGGATACCGCCATACCTGACAGCACTATTTTGGGTGTTTTTCTTGCAAAAGCTATACCTTCCATTCAGACATAGAACGATCACATGGGCAAATGCCTCTGCCTTGTTAAAGAGTATGGGTAATTCATGTTTAAGGATATATATCTGTGGATTTTAAACCCGTTTGATCTGTCTTACTATTAGTTCTCTGCTTGGGCATCAATAAAGACATAAAGTATGAGTACTTTTATTTTGAAATTCAAGGTAACATCAGAGATTAATAATCATGTCTCTGTTCTCTGCACTACTAACGCACATTACATGCCAAAAGAACTTCCAATCAATACTGTCAATGAGTAGTAAGTCAAAAGAGAGCTCTTGGCATTCTTCAGAGATGCACAAGCAAGTTGCAGTGATTAGTGCTGCAGCGATGATG
>NW_015251927.1:0-502 GCF_001447785.1 Gekko japonicus | reverse complement strand
CTGCTTAAACACCTCCATGGAGAGAAAACCCACAACATCCCTGGACAGCCAATTCCACCACTGAACTGCCATCATTGTTTAAACGTTTTTCCTAATATCCCACTGAGATTTCCGCACTGGTAGTTTAAACCCATTACGGTGAGTCCTATTCTCCTCTATCAACTAAAGCAGCCCCCTCCCCTCCCCTGAATGACAGCCCATCAAATACTTTTAAAGTATAATCAGATTCCCTGCATTTGATGGCTTGTTTTACAACTTCTGCGCATCCCTGCTTGTGGTCACTATCGCACATGTTGAAGGAAGCAGATGGGAAGCGATCATCCGGCACTAAACGTTCCGCCAC
This sequence comes from Gekko japonicus, assembly GCF_001447785.1. Classification (NCBI taxonomy): domain Eukaryota; kingdom Metazoa; phylum Chordata; class Lepidosauria; order Squamata; family Gekkonidae; genus Gekko; species Gekko japonicus. The sequence continues at coordinate 159 of NW_015251927.1, read as the reverse complement.
AGTTTACATTCAGTACATACTTAATTCCCATGTTATTTATTTAGTGCGGTAAGCGGTCTGTCTCTCCAAAACCGCATAGTTGTGACCACACACATTCACCAACACAACAAGGTACGATTCCTTGGCCGTATGTGGAATCACTGCCATTAGTACCATTTG
>NW_015251926.1:0-502 GCF_001447785.1 Gekko japonicus | reverse complement strand
TTTTAAACTTTTCTACACTTAAGGAAACCACAGAAGCAAGGGAGAGATATTGAAAACCTGATGGACACAACCAAGCCATCCGTCTTCTCCAAGTGGCCTGCTGGATTGTGGCCTTTACTTCTTAAACATCATTTTTCTTTTCACAAAAGCTCTTCAAATGAAGAGAAAAACAAATATTTCTCTACTGTTTTCGACTTGTGTATATTTTCCCAAAGCAAAACAAAACTTAAAGGTTTAACATCACTCATGTTCAGAAGGCAGAAAGGTTTATAAATAGATTCTAATGATATACACTTTGTTTGAGGGTGATTTTGACATAGTCTGCAAATTAAACATTTCCATGTATTAGGCCTGTGTAAAAGTAGGGCATTGCGGGCTCTCGACATAACCATTTATATCAAGAAATCTGTGTATAATGGGAAAAACTGCCGCAGTAAACATAATGTACTATGCTGACCACAGTTGAAAACTGACTGTTGAAGCAGTCTTGCACAGGGACACA
>NW_015251925.1:0-502 GCF_001447785.1 Gekko japonicus | reverse complement strand
GTCTGACACTCTAACCACTACGCCACACGAGCTGACAGTGGAGCTTCACTCAGCAACCTTCCCTGTAGTGGCAATGAAGGGAGTGATCATATGGACACTCCTTTCCCATGCAGCCATTCCAAGCATGCCCCTTTAAGGTATAGGGGAAAAAATGTTTTATTTTTCTTAGGCTCAACAGGGAAAGCCCTAGGAACTCCACAAGTCATGTTCAAAAGTAATACAACATCTGTTGGCATTTCCCTTTGATCTGGAGGCTTCCTGCATTCCTTCCAAGGAACCATTTCCATGTGGAAGCAGCTATATGGTGTGCATCACATCACACATTGAAATAGGGCTGGTTTGGAGTAACGTGTGCCACTGCTACATTTCCTCTTGGACGAGTGTTCTGTTCTCTTGTGCCCTTATAGAACCGTAATGAGGCCTTCTCATCCCCTACATTTTTAGGCATATAATGAAAAACATAAAGCATGAATGAACAGATTCTGCAAACACAGAAATCATA
>NW_015251924.1:0-502 GCF_001447785.1 Gekko japonicus | reverse complement strand
GTCCTTGAATTGTTCCTGGAGGGCTATGAACTGAGGGTTGGCAACCCTAGCCTTAAAGAAGTCTTTTAAAATTGTCAGCAGCCTTCCTGTTTCTGCTACTGTGCTCATCATTGTGACAGAGGAGAGTGTGTGGAAAGAAGGCCTCTTTGTTGCAAGAATCCCTGGATTCTGCACTCCATCTAATTGCACTTTGATTGTTGACACAATGCACCCCCTGTGGAATCTCTGTGACACATTTCAGCCAGTAACCATGATGGACAGACATTTTTCATCACTTTTAGAGCAGCCTTGTACTTTTCACCGTAGGAATGCATGGCAACCATTCTATTATATGGAAGAAAATAAGAGAGGGGTCAACCATTAGAGTGGCAGGCAAGACTCTAACCAGTCTCCATTGACCCCAGTGTCTGAAATGAGGGGTGGGTGTTGTCCTTTCTTAATTACGTCCCAGATTGTGTTTTTATACCAGAACTGCACTCTGTTCCTTTGGAGTACTTGGAGA
>NW_015251923.1:0-502 GCF_001447785.1 Gekko japonicus | reverse complement strand
AGAGACCACGAAGAAGATCAATAAATACATCCACAAGTATCAGACTCGGCTCCAAAAGGAAATCAAAAGTAACCCTCTGTGCATCCATGAAACCTTGAGCTTTTCTTTTTTTTTTTCCCGGCCGATATGTACAGCTTCGAAGTTTGGCAGACATTCTTTCAACAGTTCCACTGTGTCTTTGTGATAATCGGTGGCATCTTTACTTAAAACGTCTCCACTGGCTCCAAGGTAGTCTGCCGCCAAAGACTTGAACGGTTAAGTGGCCACTGATTAACAATGAAAACAAGGTTACGGAATGGTGTAACCTGTGGGGCCACCGGGAAAGAGAACGGCTGTTTCATTCAGGCATCACCCAAACAGAATATCGTGGCCCGAGATCTTTTATGGCTTGGAAGTTAAAAACCCATGGTTTGAACTGTACCTACAAACAGGCTGAAAATTCTGGGAGCATCGACAAACCACTGACTATCCCTCCAGTTTGGTGTAGTGGATAGGAGCGTGG
>NW_015251922.1:0-502 GCF_001447785.1 Gekko japonicus | reverse complement strand
AGGGAACCTTTACCTTTTACCTTTTAAGGTAGAGAAAAGCGGAATATACAAAAACTACTCTTCTTTCTTCTACTACGGTGTTTCTCAGAGTTTTTTCCATTGTCGTGGATGGGCTCTTGTATCTCATGAACTTAAACCTCTACAACCCTATGTCTGGGTGATTTCATTGTTAACGTGGTTAGACATGAAGGCTTATGGATCAAATTGGTTTTCAAACTATCCTAGAGAATATTGCAAGTTGTTCCAGCTCTATACGAATACTAAACAGAAAAATAAACATTTCATAACACATTTTACTGCTGTATAGTTTTCTACTTATTTCATTTTGATAGTTCTCTTGCTTTGTTGTATCTTCACTTTTAATGTTCTGTGCCTTGAAAATGATTGTACTGAAAGCTGACTTCTACATTTTCTAAAATGCCAATGGTTGTTGTATGGCTACTATTATGGCACACATATCAGTTGCCAAACATTTCAAATGCATAGCACTAGTGTAATATGT
>NW_015251921.1:0-503 GCF_001447785.1 Gekko japonicus | reverse complement strand
TATCCCATGCATAATCTTGTAAACCTAGTTCTGATATAAAATACTTAAGCTTGTACTGGAATTTTAGTATACCCAAAGAACTATGCACCATATGCTGGACCGTTTCAAATGATTTTAGCTTTCATTCATGGAGGTCACTGGGTACTTCACCACTTGAATTATTTGCTAGCTCCATATCAGGCTGGGGATAATCATGTCCCTTCTAGTATGTGAGGCAAGACTTAAATTAGAATTGAATATTTGTCTGCCGAACGTGTGAATTCATAACTTGAATTGCTATATTGTTATCACCACTACTTCCCGGCTTACGAATCAATAACATGCATCCATCCCTTCCACACTGTTAGTCAGGATAAGCAGCTGGGGGAAATATATAATTTTAAAACTGCCATACTTACCTAATATTTTATTGGCAATGGCATCCATTCATTATTTTTATGGAACACTAAACCTTTTGAAGCATTTTTCCTCACAGACAAATAGAGTGATAGATTTTTAATCCA
>NW_015251920.1:0-502 GCF_001447785.1 Gekko japonicus | reverse complement strand
TTGAAAATTCACAGGTGTGTACAAATTTATTTTCTTAATAGATAAAGAGTTGCTATTACTGGTATTTGGATCCCTGCTTTTCATTCCACTGTCCCTTTAATATCCACAAACCTCGTGCATGCAGTTTCAAACGCTGGGGCTCAGGGGTCAAAGCAACCACACTTTTTGTACAAAACAATTCCTTCAACTCTTCTGCTTAATTTCCAAACATACAAAACGGTGTGGAGCCAGGGATCAACCAACAAAAATCCCTTTCCAAATACAACACAGTGCAAAGGTGAAGTACAACAGGGCCAACCGGCCTGAGGAGAGAAAATTACAGGGCTCTAACCCAGGGAGGACGGGGCTTGGCTAAAACTCTTCTTCGGCGTTTTTGCAACGGCAGGCCTTCAGCTGCAAGAGCCTCTCCACTGTTCCAGCCACTGTGCGTTCACCGTGAACCTTGTTGTCTCGGGTGCGAATGTTGACAGTTCCACTTGCTTTCTCCTTTTCACCAACAACT
>NW_015251919.1:0-502 GCF_001447785.1 Gekko japonicus | reverse complement strand
TTAGAGTCCGCGCTCCTAACTACTACAACAAACTCGCAGCCTTCTTGGAAGGCGTTCCCAGCACAGCCATGCGGGATTAGGAATGGCTCATGGCCCTTTGTCAGACGCAAGACCTCCTGAAGACCTCCAGGGCCGGCTCCTGAATTCAGGTTCTGGCAGCTGCCCGTCTCGCATTTCGAGTACAACGTAAATGATTGATTAATGCTGAATGATTAACGAGGTCCGACGGCTAGCAGAACGGCCGCCTTCGCACCAGGAAACCCCGAGAGACCGACAGCCCATTCAGAGAAGGCGTGGGAAGGGGGGGGGGAACTGGAAAAGTCCGCAGGGGTAACATGGGGCCTCTCCTCCCATTTGTGGCTCTAACCATGGCCGGGGAGAAAAATCTAATTTCCTTTCTCAGCCCTAGCCGAGAACCTCAGCATTTTTATCACCTGTTTATACCAGAAACAAACAGGAGGGTATCAACAGGTCTAGGTCAGGAGCAGTGTTCCCTCTAAGC
>NW_015251918.1:0-502 GCF_001447785.1 Gekko japonicus | reverse complement strand
AGTGCTTCTTCAAGGCTTTTTGTTTTTGGAAATGGTATCACTGTAACTGTAGGAAAGTCAAGAATGCATTTTAACATAGGAGTGACAGCTTGGGGAAAAGAGTGATGTAAAGTGAACTTCAGTTTCAAGACTTATCTTGTGGCTTAATTAGAAGCATCAGGAGTGAAACAGTAAATAACAGACCACCATGATGTAAGAAGACGTAATTGCCAAACCTGCAAAGACAGCAAACAGTGTTCCACTATCAGAACGAGATGAACTCTTAATAGTAATGTCAGGTCAAAATACACCACGGTATCTGCAGCAAAGAGTCTCTGTGTAGAGTGAACATGAACATATTGTACCTGGGCTAGACAAAGATACTATTTTTCAGATCTCTGAGTAATAAATGAAGGCAATTGCCTTGTAGAATTGCCAGGGACAAAACCTGGAAGAAGAAAATGCAGATTCCAGTCGAAGTGCAAATGCTGAAGAAGAAGAGTAGAAGAGTTGGTTTTATACC
>NW_015251917.1:0-502 GCF_001447785.1 Gekko japonicus | reverse complement strand
TGCATTGACAAGAAAGACAGAGATGGTAACTGATTCATCTGAAGTGATCTGAAATATGTGCCCTGTGTGAAGTGGGAAATTATGGAATAATGATGTGCTCTAGTGTACTTGACTTTGGGCCAGCTCCCTTTCCGTGTTTATATTTCTTTACAGTGACTGACAACAAGAGTGTTAACAGCCATGTCCAGATGAATGCGGGCCAGCCTATTGTCTTTGAGTTAAAGTTTGTTTGTCTAAAAGGCTTTTGTGATAATATTTGAAACAAGTAACTGCCATGCATGCTAATTGGAATAATTTACATTTGAATTGCTTTGCAGAAAAGACAGTTTTATGGGGAAAGGCTGCTTTCTAGCACAATTAAGAACTATTTAATAGAGTTCAGCATCTTTGTTATAGAGATCCAAAGGTAAAGGGGTTCTGTCTCTTCTTCCCCTCCCCCTTTGGTAATTGCTTTTTAATGGAAGCATTTGAGTATCTACCAGGGCTTTTTTTGTAGAAAAAG
>NW_015251916.1:0-502 GCF_001447785.1 Gekko japonicus | reverse complement strand
ATCCTCGACTAGTAGACCCAAACAGATTCAAGCCAACCCCTTGCTGAGAGCAATACTAAACACTTGGAATCGTTTGAGAACCAAATTAATGCCTCCCATCTCAAGGTGCCAAACATTCCTGAATCAAATCTGGTTCCTGCCGGGACTAAACAATCCTGCATACAGTCCTTGGAAGTTGACCAAAATAAATACACTCCAGGAGATTACATCTAAACATATGCTACAATAAAAAATAGAATTAGAAGCCAAAATACATCACAAGATCCCATGGCTACAATACTTCCAAATCTCACACATGTGCTCCCACATTAATCTCAACTCCATTATGAAACACCCTCCCACAGCATTAGAAGAAGTAATCCGTATGGCCAGCATTTCACACAAAGGCCTAATTTCAAAAGTCTACAAGATTTTAACTTCATTAGGTGACAAAGCTACTTTATCATACCAGAACATGTGGCATAAGGATTGCAATGAAAATCTAACAGATGAAGAATGGAGC
>NW_015251915.1:0-502 GCF_001447785.1 Gekko japonicus | reverse complement strand
TTTTTACATTTTTGGCCCTGATTTTATAGATCCGTTTTTACTTTATATGCACATTCTACAATTATGTACTCAATTTATACCATGTTTATATGCATGAGGCATGTCATTTAGAGATATAATATACGCATAATGCATAATGCCAATTTATTGAAACATAAAGTGTTGAAGAAATACATATATTTTTAAGGTAAACATTTGATGCAAGGATTTGGAAAACAGCACAGCAATGGAGGATCTTAGGTTTGATTTGTGCAAGGGAGAAGGGGGTCAGGTAAAAATTGCATTGCGAAGAGGGGCTGAGAGAGAAATCCTTGTCTCTGGCCAGTTGTTTCTATACTCAGAGTGTTATGACCAATTAAGACTGCATTCATAAGCATTCTTACCAGGCAATGAGTCCCATTAAATTCAGTGGGATTTACATCTAAGTATATATGCTTAGCATTGCATGGCACATGGGCTAAAGATGTCCGTGTCCACACTGGCAGCTTGGCACAATATGGTG
>NW_015251914.1:0-502 GCF_001447785.1 Gekko japonicus | reverse complement strand
TTCTACAAAAAAAGCCCTGGTTACAGCTACTGATGTAGGACCATAATTTGTTGTTTCACTAGATAATCTGTGTGCCAACAAAGCAGTAAGATCCAGCCTTTCTCTGCACTCCAACATCGCAAGCCTTGTCAATGGCCAGGTGGTTCTTAATGACACAGAAGCAGGACCTGGTGCTGCTGGGGAGAGTGTTTTTAAGGAAGCCCTTTCCATCCTCCTGTGTGGGTCCTACAGGAACCAGCTGCTTAATATCTTCGTGCGACCAGCCCTTGTAGCACTGGCTTTGCAAATGACGCACAGTTCCAGAAAAGGTAAATTTTACCTTATTTCATTATATTACATTATACATCTGAAAGTTTATGGAGATATATATACTGCCATGATTCAGTTTTGTGAATCTTAAGCAAGTGTTGAGAATATGGAACTGTAGGCACTTTACCTGTCTCTTTCCCACCCACCTCTGCTGGGTGTTGTGTGCATGGTGGGAGCTGGCTTGGGTAAACAA
>NW_015251913.1:0-502 GCF_001447785.1 Gekko japonicus | reverse complement strand
CTGAACTACCGACCTTCCAACCTGCAGCTGACTAACTAGAGGTGCTGGGGATTGAACCTGACACTTTCTGCGTGTCTCAGCAGATGCCCAACCACGGAGCCACAGTCCTTCTCCCTATGCACAAGCCCTTCCAGCAGCATCCTCAGAAGCAACAACAGGACCCTCTGCGGTGACATGCATCATCATTCAAATGGATGGACTTGCCTTCTGAGGGCACATGCATGCCCTCTCTCAGTATCTGTTCATGTTGCCTCAAGGAAGACAGTGAAATGTAGAAGGGGATGGACAAAGGAGAGGTGCTCAGACAGCACAGGCTGTGACTCAAAGGCTGAGCTTCAGTGTGCCCCCTGTCTCCTGCCCTTACCCACCCCCATATATGCATTTGCAAGAACTGTACATCTGCATCCCTCTTAGCTAAGAATGCATCCATGCTCCTGAATGGTACACCTGCCATTTGGCTATGGCCTAGCCTCCCTCATCCAGTGTGTGGTTTGTACGCTTA
>NW_015251912.1:0-502 GCF_001447785.1 Gekko japonicus | reverse complement strand
AGCCATTTTGTGGCTGGCTCCGCCCCCCCATGACAGCCATTTTGTGGTTGCACCTCAGTCAAGCTTCCTGTCTACGAAACTGATCCCTTATTTTAAAAAGCAGAGCCAAGAAAGAGTCGAGCCAAAGAAGACATCTCTTTGGTTCCAGTGGTGCATCCCACAGTAGAGATGCAGCTGTGAGGTCATCCGGGAAACCATATGTTCTGAGTGATGAATTAATTGGGCTTGCTAAGATGAAGAACATCTGTTTCCTGGCGTCCTGTAAAAGGCGCAATGATTCTGCCTGGGAATCTCCAGGAGGGAGAAACCATTCGTTTCTGTCGGAGTTAGAATGGAAGAGGTGCCCCTATTGGATCTCGGGTACATCTAGTCCAGCGTCTTCTTTGACACAGAGGTCAACCGGGTGCCATGGAAAGTCAACAAAAGGGCATACAGTTCATGGATTTCCCCTGATGTTGCCTTCTAGCACTAGTATTTAGACATCTCTGGATGTGGAGTTTCC
>NW_015251911.1:0-503 GCF_001447785.1 Gekko japonicus | reverse complement strand
GCTCCCGCAGGAAATGACCCCTGGCTATATCTAAAGAAGTGAATTTCTGAAAAAGGAATAGCCCCCATAACAACACCACTTTAAGATGGGCTTGAGAGAGGGGAGGAAGATTTGTTTTGCTCTGTGTTTAGGGAATAAAAAGAAAAGCCTTTCAAAGAAAGAAAGTACAGACAAAAGAAAGAGAATTAAAAGGACACGGAGACATGAAGGAAGAGTGCAGGGAAAAAAATCAGTGACAAAAAGGAACGAGATATTACTGTATGCTATAACAATGAAGCCGCAAAATGGAAAGGAAGTAGAAAGGTCAGATGGATGATTTCCTAAAGGAACAATGTTCAGAATGACAACGAGAAAGATGGCACGGGGAAAGAAAATGCAGCCTGGTCAGTTCATGGCAGGAACATCTGCCTCCAGATTTACAAGCAATTTCTGCTCCCTCTCCTACAGTCTCAGTGTCTCTCTCGTTCTCTCTCTCTCCCAAGCAGCAGGAAATACCCTTTTCA
>NW_015251910.1:0-503 GCF_001447785.1 Gekko japonicus | reverse complement strand
CCTGTTGATTGTATTGACTTGCACTGTGTTGTCTGCCTTGAGTCTCAACGAAACATTATATGGTGGGTTTATGCTTTTTTAGGCTTGTAAACTGATAGTAATTGGTCACAGCATTTCTAGGGCCTGCGCCTCCATATGCCTTCAGCCAACCCAGTACAGATAAATAAAATGGAAAACTTGTCACTATTACCTCTGTCCTAGTGGATGAAAACCGAGAAGTATTGCATCTCTAGTACAGTAGCATTATGTATAAAGCTCCTTGTGTTAATTATGACATTGTTTGGCTCAATATACTACATGTGCCTGTATGTCTTCTGTAAGCCTGCAAGAAACAAAGAAACGGTGTTTATTCTTTATTTTTCTTTCTTGAAAGGCTGAACTTTGACCAGCTTCATGACAAGCTGAAATCCAGCAGGCAGAGTTTCCTTTATTGTTATAACTCAATGTTGAGGGAAACTATACTTCTTAAATTCCTGCCAGGGATGCAGCTGTTAAAGGCACAG
>NW_015251909.1:0-503 GCF_001447785.1 Gekko japonicus | reverse complement strand
TTCTTTTCCGGGCCTTCACATCTCTAATCCTGCCACCTCAATCCTGCTCCACTTCATCCCCTTGCATGTGTGAACCAGTTTCTCCTCTTTCGCTGCCTACTCCAGACCATCTTGAATTCTCATTTCCAAATATCTGCCATATCCATCAGCTTTCCCTTCCCTTCCTCGAACTGCATACTGGATTCCTCTTGCACTGTGGGTCAAACTATTCTCCATTTTAGATTTGGTTTGGAAGGGAGATTTTGTCTGGAACATCACATCACTTTCCTCAAATAGCAAGAAAAAATATATGTCTGATTGCCTGCATCTCTTCTGTGGAAGAAGAGATGGTGAGGCGGGGGGGGGAGAAACAGAAACCAGGATTGAAAGTTATAGAGGCTGGAACTGGTATATGGCTGTTAATGTTAAGAGAGGAAAAGAAGACTTGGTTTCAATTTGTTTTGGTGAATGACTGGAGGCCCACAGAGGCTTGTGCAGACTGGTTAGAGAGGTATCTTTGATCA
>NW_015251908.1:0-503 GCF_001447785.1 Gekko japonicus | reverse complement strand
TTGTGCACATGCGTGGGACAGGGAATGGCGCTGGTGGTATTTGGTGGATTTTTTTACTTCTTGTTTGCAGTTGTAGACTGCTTTGAGTCTGCATTGGAGGAAAAAAGCAACTTAAAGGAACCCAAATACATCAATATTAATAGAGTAGAGGGATATGCTCCCACTCATCTTCCAAACAAATTAGAGGAATGTCAATCTGGTTTGTTCTGAAACAGGACTTTGAGGAAGAAATGGGTTTTAAGCAAATGTCTTCCATCCACTTGGACCTTTTGGTTATTGCTAAGGTAAAACTCTTTTATCTGTTTGTCTGTATAATTCAAGAGCTTGTTTTGTTCGGATCACAGGACTCTACCTTAGCATGCACCATGAGCATTTTTCTGTGATGGAAGATCATTTTTCTGTGATGGAAGATCATGATCCAAAGCAGGAGCAGAAAAAACCTGCAGAGTGTAAAATAGACTACAGTAACATTTGAATTGATCTGAGAATCTGCTGTTCTTTGT
>NW_015251907.1:0-503 GCF_001447785.1 Gekko japonicus | reverse complement strand
TCCAATGCAATGACATCACCCGGAAGTTACGTCATCATATCAGGGACATCGCATCTATGGTAAATTTGCCCTAAAAGCATAGAGCTTTGCCCTTAAGCCAGAGTGTCGTCGTACAATGACAACATGTCGGCAATATCCCAGAACGCCCCACCGAATCCCCTCGCTGGCAACCCTACCTTTGTCTTTTCATTTCAGTTCAATCAAATTCACTACACAGCCTGCCAGCCTCTCAACAGACCCTGTAGCACATGCAAAAACTGGAACTTCTTCTCCTGAATTCATACCCCAATGGTCCAACAGACAAAAGTTATACAAAAGCATTCTTTAGCTCAGTAATTTGGATTCAGCCACCCTTAGGAATCAAAGATTAACTTAGAACCAGGCAAGGACTCTGCCTTGCTCAAGGGCCATCTCCCCACCACCACCATCTTCAAATAATCCTGGAACATGACTCACCCCCCCTCCCCCCGCTTCTCTTCTCATCAGACAGGCAAAGTATATTT
>NW_015251906.1:0-503 GCF_001447785.1 Gekko japonicus | reverse complement strand
ACCTGGACATCCCTTTTGTACTTTAAATTGCACTTCCCCATCCATATCTTCTCCCAGTGAGGTGGGAACTTCAAGATTCAAAACCTCATCTCTCCATACTAGTCCTCCATTTCAGATTGCAGCCTTGTTCTCTCCTTAGGTGCTTCCTGTTATTCCTCAGCAGATGAGGCGTCTGCGTCTCAAAGACATAACGGGACCCAGTCTGATGCCAGAACTGACCCATCAGATGATGATGCAGACAAAGTTCCCAAGCGGACCCAGAGCCTTAAAGTTCCTAAAAAAGTGACAAAAGTCGAGGTGAGCTCGGATTGTTTACACAGGCTGCAGCTGGATCTTGTGGCTAGCTATGCCTTAAAATACCTTTGTTCCTCGTCCCAGCACACCATCTTTTCTAATAGTCCTTCCCCTCCCTTGTAGCATGCCTATGTCTTTTTTGTCTTTTGTTGCACTCAAAGTATTGTTTCAAGAACCACATCCACTCTTTCAATAATTTACCTACCTGC
>NW_015251905.1:0-503 GCF_001447785.1 Gekko japonicus | reverse complement strand
CTCTCGCTTATGGGCATCATGCACTTAAAAGACAGTTATGTGACAAGCATTCTGTACGAGTTAAGGAACATTTACAATATCCAATCGACAGTGAAAATAAGATTGATCGATGACATTTGTTCTTTACCTGGCACCCACGTGAGAGGAGCGCAGACGGCGTTGCTGGCACTAATTCTGTGAGCGTACTTGATTATTTCTTCGGAGGAAACAGACCCTGGGGGAGGAAAAAAGGCCGCAGGATGAGACACGTCAGCTTTGCAATGCACGGTTCTCCAGCAGAGGCTGCTCTCTCAGGGGACTACGAATGTAAGAGCTGAGATGTAACAGCAATGCCATTGCAGGGCTTTCCTCTACTTCCCGAGCCACTGATTTCCCATTCTCGTGCAGTGACCCTTGAACTTTCTAATACTGTTGACCACCATTCTAGCAAGCTTTGTGAACTGCCACGCTTTGCAATGTAATGGCTTCCAGGTAAGAGACTGCCTGAAAGGTTTCCCAGTGAA
>NW_015251904.1:0-503 GCF_001447785.1 Gekko japonicus | reverse complement strand
ATGCCGTGGGCTGTCTCCTGTGGGGCCGGCTTCCATATTTCCTTCCGTATGCAAATGCCAGTTCACATTTACACTTTCTGCACCTGATTTTGGCAGTGATTTACAACCCTATTAACGTTTAGCAGCTCTGAATCAAGGGAATAGTAGTTGGACATCTGCATTTGCCCCTGTGAGGCTGTCATAGATGCTCCATTTTCACCCAACCAGATGGCAATGAACTGTTCAATGTACGTTGTGCTATTTCTCTTAGGATGTCATAATGCTCTGTCAACGAACTCACTTGTCAGTTGACACTCTAGAGGGGCTAGGCTTGATTATGGTGTGGTACACAACGAAGTGACATTACTCTGGGACTGACTTTCAAAAGCTTTGTCATAATGCACCCTTAAATGACATGACAGCAGGGCTTTAAATGTACATAAGATGGAGCATAGATTGTATTATCTTGAGACCTGGAATGATAATAAAAAGGTATATTTAGATCAAAATCCAAGGAATGGATA
>NW_015251903.1:0-503 GCF_001447785.1 Gekko japonicus | reverse complement strand
ATGCAAATTTGATTGATTAGCCTCATCACCTGGCATGCCCAAAGCCGGGCTGCAAAGACAGCTGAGTGGCAGTGGGAAGGACGGTGCCTTGGGCATAGCCTGGTGGAACGGCTGCCAAGTTTGATCTGCTCAGGCAGCCCCCAATGTGGCAGCGAAGCCTGAGCACAGCCAGGCTGCTGGGGCGACAGCAGCCCTTTTGCAGCAATGGCATTGCAAACGGGTGCATTTGGTAAGCCCTTGAATACACACATGCACACAGACACACTGTGCACCCGGGAGTTGCCTGTATGCAAGCCATGGAAAGCCCATCAGATTGCAAGCTGCCCAAGCCCACCACTGGAGAGCCTGCAAAACTGTGCTGACTGACATCCAGAGCCCTTTGCAAAGGGAGCAAGCCAAGGAGGAAGGCAGGCGGGGCTAGGTGGCGGTCAACGGCATGAGAAAGTGGCTCCAGGGGCCCTTTGGCAGCCAACTTGGTGGGACGGGTGCACCGAAAGCAAGAA
>NW_015251902.1:0-503 GCF_001447785.1 Gekko japonicus | reverse complement strand
TAGGATCTCCTAGCTATACTACACACAAGACCACAGGATGATTATTATTATTTATTCATGCCAGAGACTTTAGATCGAGGCCATGGTTCCCTCCTGGACCACCTAGGAACCGGTCGCAACCAGTTCTGCAGACCAATATGAAGGCAGTGTGCGTGTGCATGTTGTTTGTGTGTGTGATCTTTGGTTGTTTATGCACTAATCAGTAAAGGATCCACACTTTTCTCACTTTCTTTGGGTGCAAAGCAAGCCTAGATGTATTTGCTCAGGAGAAAGTCTCACTGAATCCGAGATGATGTATTCCCCTAACAAGTGTGTCCGAAATTGCAGTCCGGGGCAAGATCTCTTTGTTTAATGGGGAAAAAAATGTTGTGAAAAATTCTTAGGACATAGACATATCGGGATGGAGGAGGACATGATGTGGAGGAAGCCGAGGGGCACAGAGAAGACCGCAGTCTTGGGACACAATCCAGGAGCCGTGAAGCATTTGTCCACTTCATGGGTTT
>NW_015251901.1:0-503 GCF_001447785.1 Gekko japonicus | reverse complement strand
AGAGAAGAATGGCTTGCCTCAGGCCACCTACTGAGCTCATGGCACAGAGGAGATCTGACTGGAGGATGTCCTTATCTATTACTCAGTCACTTAGCCACTTTGACATAAATATATTAATATGAACCAAGGACTTAAAGAGTCAAAAGTTGGTGCTGGTGGTTGTTTTAAAAGTAGTAGCTGGACATCTTTGGTTGCCTTGCAGCGCATGAGTGCTTCAGAATAAAACACAAACTATTTTTTATTGATATTGGCCCAAAGTCACTGGAAGGACTGAACACCAGGCAAACACAACAGGAAAACCAGACATTTTAACTGCCAAATCTGGAAAAAAATTGTTCTTAGAATCTGTAGTATGTAACACACATTTAACCATAGAACTGGTATATTTTGAATCTTTAATTCTCCACTAATAGGGAGGGGGAAATGGTTTTTATCAGCTTGACACAACCATTTACACTTTCCAAAACAGTGCTTGGACATTTGTGAGGCTCTAGGAAAGATGG
>NW_015251900.1:0-503 GCF_001447785.1 Gekko japonicus | reverse complement strand
AGATACATCCTTTATTTAAAACACCCATATGCTGTAAGGAAAAATGTCCCGTGGGCTACAGAGCTACACTCAGCTTGTGAAGAGCAGCCAGGCTCTGAATGTTCAGAATCCAGCTCCCTTCTGACTCTTATGGAAAGTCAGAGATGCTGTGGGTCCCTAGGTCTCCCCCTCATTTTCTCTGCTGTGCGCCCCCTACCCCTATCCACACTGCTGGGGTTAACTCACAAGAGATAAACAGAAAGGGAAAGCCTACTGCTGGCGCCCTCAGGATGATTCCAAGGCTTTCCTCTGGTGCTGGTGGGGTGGCTGGAGACTCAGAAATGGTCAGAATCAGGTTGCTTTTCACGGGGCAAATGTAACATAACCAAGCTCTTAAGTACAGCAATCTTCAAGGATTTAAACATCAGTTGGAGATGAATATCCTTCCAAGCTCAGTATACAGATCTGAGACTAGTGAAAATGTCTAGGATCCTCTGCTGTTTCTGTTGCATTGGATTTTTTTT
>NW_015251899.1:0-503 GCF_001447785.1 Gekko japonicus | reverse complement strand
GCTTTTTCTACAAAAAAAGCCCTGCAGGACCGTTCCTAGGGAGAGATGGGAAAATGCACAAGGGGCAATTGAAATGAGGACACACACAGCAGGCAAAGGTTGAATACTAGTGCCAATACACACACACACACAAACCCCAACAGGATTACTGCAACTAGTCTAAATGTCAGTTCGGTAAGTTAAATATTTTGTTTCCATTAAGTGGTATGAGGGAACAGCAGATGGGGACAGAGACAGGGACAGCCCCGGGAGAGCATTGTACGAATGTGCATGTGCGAATTATTTGCAATACAATCTAGAACAGCTTTGCATAGTCAATCAAAAGGGAACTTTTTGGAGTGTTCAAGAGTGCTGCTTGCAATCTGCAATCAAGTTGTGCTTAGAATAGATAAAGTTTTCACTCACTGCTGTTTCCATTTCATTTCCTGCTGCAAATATCCATATCTGCTGTGAATTTCTGTGAAATGAATTGTGCAGATGCAGGCACACAATGCACAGTTCAC
>NW_015251898.1:0-503 GCF_001447785.1 Gekko japonicus | reverse complement strand
CCTTGTCGTTGAGAGGTCGGAAAAGGTAGATTTACAAGTCCCACATAACAGATGCTGTGCTCTTACTAAAGACGTGGCATTGCTGCTCACACAGGGTAGGCCATTCAAATAAAAATCTACATTTCCAAGCAAGCCGAGCAAAGAGTAGCAAACAGGAAAACAACTGCAGTCCGCTTCGCAAACTAAATGCTGGGACTTAGCTAATGCTGGTGTGATCTTTAGGCATGCTGAAAACTTTGGAGCAAATGGGACTGCCAGGCAAACTAACCTTGAACTCCCTTAATTACACACAAAATTAGCTCCTGTTCAAATTACTTTGATGTTCTCTGGCAAAGCTGATCATGAGCACAGCACCATATGATGCATCTAATGCTACCAAGACAGGTAGTTGCAGCTTGCCCAGCCTGGGAACTAACAGTGCACTCCTAAACCCTTCTAAGCCCATTGACTTCTGCTTTACAGTTTTACAGTAAATCATCTCATTTCTCTTTGCTTCAAGATAT
>NW_015251897.1:0-503 GCF_001447785.1 Gekko japonicus | reverse complement strand
AAATTTTTGGCTTGGAGAGTTAAAAAACGGAAATCTGACTCCGGAGTTAAGTGCTTAAGAACCAATTTAGGGAAATTAATAACTTCTTCCCAAACCATTTCACAAGAATTCACAAAGCATTTTACACAAATATACACTTCAACCAATCCATCCTTACATTCTATTGACTCTTTTCTTAAATCAAATCACTCTATCAAGATTCTATCTAATTTACATAAAGACTTTTTAGATCACCCAATTGACGAACCTGAACTACTACATGCTATTAAATCCATGAAACTAAACAAATCTCCAGGTGTGGATGGTTTCACTTCGGAATTTTTCAGAACCCTTTCTCCTTCTCTTTCTCCTACTCTCTTACACCTTTTCAATTCAATTCTTGACTATGGCCCTATTCCAAAATCTTGGAATTTAGCCAAGGTAATCCTAATTCATAAAAAAGACCGTGACCCGGAATTGCTGGGCTCTTATCGGCCCATATCGTTATTAAACAACGATTACAA
>NW_015251896.1:0-503 GCF_001447785.1 Gekko japonicus | reverse complement strand
CAGACTCTTGCTACCCACAAGAATGTGCACAGTTCCACCTGCCTCATGACAGCTGTGCTCTCTGGAGCCTGACTGCCTTCATCTTCCTCCCTGCCCCTCATCTCCATCTCCTCCTACCTAGACACATGGGCCCAGGGATATTGTAGGATCACCGCGGCTGTGGAGAAGGGAGCATGACAATGCAGAGTCCCCCTCCTCTGCAGGGATGGGGATCAGTCCATGACTACTCTGGATGCTGCTGCATCCTTGACCCACCTCAGTGATCTCAGAGGACAGCTCTGCAGCAGCATCCTTATCCTGTGAGTCACAGGGAAATCAGTCACAGCAGGGGCCAGGTGGTAGTAGGGCCCATGACACTTACCACACAGCACCTCAATGCTGCAGCCACCCACCACCATGGTGAGTATTCACCACCTGCATGACAGCTCTGGGCAGACCCTCCTCCATTGTCCACTTTTAAGGAACACATTTGGCCAGAGTGGACATCTCCATCTGGATGGCAT
>NW_015251895.1:0-503 GCF_001447785.1 Gekko japonicus | reverse complement strand
CATAGGTTCGCCACCATTGCTCTAGGCCCACCATTGCTTCTCTCAGAATAAAGGGGTGTGAGGAAGAGGCCCTCACTCCAGCCTCAGAATCGGGAAACAGAGGGGGTTCCAGCACCCTGGTCCTCTGCCTTCCCTGGACACGGACACACACTCTCTCTCCCTTGTAAGAGCTCAGTTCCTTCCTTCTCCCATGGCTGGGTGTGACGCCTTCCCTTTTATGGGTTTCCCTGTCCTGGCCCCAGCTGGCCTGTATCCAGTCCCCTTCTGTCATTCCACCTGGGAGGTTATAGAAGGAAAGGGAAGCTTTTCCTACTTCTTCTCCCTTAGTCCAAGCAGCTGGGGCAGGGCCGAATTGCGGCTGGGCACTGGCTCCTGCCAGAAAGCCATTGGTGGGCCCCATGCTGGGGATCATTGCCTCAGCATCTCCCGTCCTTGGGTCTCAGCTGGTATCGTGACCATCCTTTCTTTGCTGGGAAGCCACTGACAGTTGGAGAAGGCAATAA
>NW_015251894.1:0-503 GCF_001447785.1 Gekko japonicus | reverse complement strand
TAAAAAGAGCACCTGTAGCTTTAAGAAACTGATACCCTCAGTTGCTGTTGCTGGGCAACCGCAACAGGCTTGGTTTCTGTCCATAAAAGCTGCAGGGGGGCCTTTTCCAAAGATATTTGGGCCTTTGAGGACCAGGGCCAGCAGGAACCAATGTGTGTCTTACTACCACCCAGCTTCCATGGCTTACCTTGACCTGGTTGCTTGCTATTGTTCGACGGAAACCCCCACACAAAAAGTGTGGTGTAGTGCTTAAAGTTTCAAACTAGGACCTCAAATGCTCATTTTTCTGTGGAAATATACTGGATGGCCTTGGACCAGTTCCACATTCTCAGTCTAATTAACCTCACAGGTGGGGAAATGGCCACTGAGAGCACTTGGATGGCTCCTGGTGGGCTGATGGCCTACCAACCACGCCTGGGTTGGGCTGGCCTCTGACAGAAGGGCTGAGCCTAACCCTCTCAATCCCTGTGCAAGAAGGAAGGAGGAGAAGATTGGATTTATAT
>NW_015251893.1:0-503 GCF_001447785.1 Gekko japonicus | reverse complement strand
AGGATAAGCGCTCCATTATACTCTCCCGTTTCTTTCCATTTCTAAGCTGCTGATTTGCATATAATTTCATCCATTTAAATGAATGAATGTTTGATGCTGACTGGGACCATTTAAAATAGCGTCACAAAGACAACGGATGCAGACGAGCAGGGAAATACACAGTACAGTCCTATGCAGAGCTTGTCCAGACTGGAGAAACTCTTCATGGAACTGCTCTGTTTTTCTAGCTGTTTTTCTCTGCGGCCTGTTGCAAGCTTTGATTGTCAACGAGTGAATCAACATGTTTTTTCGGGGGAAAAAAATGAAAATAAACAGATAAATACGACTAGCACTCTTAAGGACAGCACTATGGAAAAAAACATTCACAGGCTTTGCAAACATCCCTCACTGAAAAGACTTCTGTCTGGGAAGTCTGGGACCTTTGTTAAGGTTGCCAGAGTTCAGTCTCCGATTCCAAGTTTCAGGGTTTTAGCTTCCTTCTCAAGGTGTCAAGGGAAGGAATA
>NW_015251892.1:0-503 GCF_001447785.1 Gekko japonicus | reverse complement strand
GTTGGACTAGATGGACCCTCACTGGTCTTTTTTACACTTTATGCATTTTTATAGCGGTAGTCCACTTCTGCATACTCTTGGGGCCCCGATCCTTCACCCAGTACAGAAATCACACAGTGTCCTTACATAGCCCTTATTCACTGCTACTTGTTCTGTATGGTTAGATCTCTCCCACTCCTCATAAGGACTGCACACCGCAGTTGTGTGCCTCATACACACTAAGATGGCCACCTCTAGACAGAAGCACCGTGGAGACCAACAACAGTTCCGGGGCATGAGGTTTCGGGAGTCCAAGTTAACTTCATCAGATACAAGTAGGAATGGAGATCCCGTCTATCCCATCTTAGGCAGAATCAGCTTGAAGTTGTGTGTTCTAATGTTGGGGGAATTGGGGGTTGCCGGTTCCCTGTCACGGGAGGTGTGGATGGGCCTTTGCTTCTCCCAAACTATCTGGGGAAAGAGGAAAAGTGTCCGTTGCCTGTCACTGATGGGGGAAGCTTTCT
>NW_015251891.1:0-503 GCF_001447785.1 Gekko japonicus | reverse complement strand
TAGGCGCCTTTTGCCAAGGCTCCGGGGGGTGGTGCCCCGTCGTCCTCCCCTCCTATCCACTGGTGCACAGATCACATCCCCAGGAGGTCCAGGAGATGCGTCCGCCAGCGTGTCGCCATAAACTGGAAGTCTGTAATTTCTGATCCTGAGAAAGTTTGTTCTCCGGGTCAGCTGGATGGTTGTAGTGGGAAGGATTATCCTTTATGCCTGTTGCTTGAGTGGAGCTCCACTTGCGGACAAGAATGTAGGCAGCAATTTCTCCCCCTTCTTACTCGCCAGTGCAGCCACCTGACCATGTGGCTATTAGTATGCACAGGTTGCTTGACCCTGCGAATAAACTTTCCCAGGGTTGGAAAGGGCTTGGGGAGAGAGGCGGTCAGGGAAGATCCTGTGATCCTTGAGTTCCTGGATTGCCAGATCCAACCCATAGTGTGCTAGTAGATCTCTTCAAGCCCACATCTAGCACTTGGAGCCATGTGCACCATTTTTAAAGCTGGATTAGA
>NW_015251890.1:0-503 GCF_001447785.1 Gekko japonicus | reverse complement strand
CTACCACCGTCTTCTGGACCATGCCGAGAAAGAAAAAGCAATGTCCGTAAAAGACCGCCCCCTCGTGCCTCTCCTGATTCCCCAGCATGATGCAAGCCCCACCATCATCCAGGCAGGCGCTTGGGCCACTCAGCCAGGGTCCAGAGTCTCCACGATGGGAAGCAGCAGTGGTGTCTGTAGGGGGAGGACCTTGCACCTGAGTTACCACTTTCTGTCCCAGCGCATGGAATATCTGAAGGGCCCTCAAACAACCATCAGGGAGGCCGCTATCAAGATCACGGGTAAATCAACTGCTTCCTTTTCCATCTGGATCTTCTTTTCCTTTCTCTGAGAATGGAAAGAAAGATATATACGATAAAGGGCCACGTCTAAATCCATAAAGGAGAGATGTGGCGGGGCCTGGGGTGACCCACATCTCTTGGAGACCCTTCCTCGGAAACTACATGAGGTGGGAGCTGGCTGCGGAGTGATACGAGTAGAAGAAGAAGAGGAGACTGGATTTA
>NW_015251889.1:0-503 GCF_001447785.1 Gekko japonicus | reverse complement strand
TTAAGACGCTGCATCAGTGCAAAACCAGTGATTGGTGGTAGTGTTTACATACTGCACACCCTGACATAAATTACACCATCCCAAGAACTGCCCGACATAGCCAGGTTTGCTTTCTTTGTCAAACCACATTACTTCTGTTTGACTGCTTCCCTTCAACACTGTTTATTCCCTTTGGCTCAGCGCTGGTTTTTCCATTCCTTGGTAACACTGGGCACCAAGGGCCATTTCCCAGAATTATGAAGTATATTCATACAGGGATCACCAAAAGATTGATTTTGTTGTGTACACAGCTTCGGTCTAATCAACGGTGATTAATATTGTCGAGCCGCGATATCCAACACGGCACCCTCAAATCTGTTTCCTGGCGCTCGTTTGTTTGCATGCGTCTAGGCGATAAAATCCAAAAGGTCTTGAAAAGAACAGGGAACTTCAGGGAGTAAATCCTACTGAACTTATTGGGGCTTGCTTCCAAGTAAATGTGCCCTGTACAGGTCCAAAAGGCC
>NW_015251888.1:0-503 GCF_001447785.1 Gekko japonicus | reverse complement strand
CCCCCGAAATGACCTCTGGCCACAAGCATTGCAACAGTCCAGCCTAGATGTAACTAACGCACAGATCACTGTGTGTACATCTGACTGAACCAGGAAGGGATGCAGCTGATGTACCAGCTGAAGCCGGGCAAAGCGCTCCAGACCATCACAGCCGCCTGGTTTCCTATGGCGACTGCTGTGTTGAGTCGCACACCTAAGGTGCCACTGTATGGGTGGCTCCATAAAAGCTCCTTCTGTACTCAGAAACATCCACATTGAATCTCTGAGGGGAAAGGAAAGAGGAAGTCATACTAAGAAAGAGGCAGCCGTCGCTCGTCTATCACGGCTCACTCACTTGCTCCGGAGTGCCAAAAAGTTGCATAATCCTTCGGCCACTGTTGACCTTGCATTTATGCAAATCATGCAGGGAAGGGGGGGAGCTAAGTTGCTCGTGAGCTTTGAAGCAACACCCGTGCTCCGTATAATGCCATCGTGGGCAATGTCTGTGTATTAAAAAGGTAAAG
>NW_015251887.1:0-503 GCF_001447785.1 Gekko japonicus | reverse complement strand
GTGAAACTAGATCCAGTGCTTTCCTCTTAACCAAGCACTTGAAGGTTTGAAATCACCTTTACATAAGATTTTGGGAAGATGAAAAGTAGGATAGAAGATATATTTGGAGGCACCAGAACGTAAAGCTTTGGGACGTGGCACTAAGGGCAAACCAGAGGGGATGCCGGGAGATCCATGATTGGATCTTCCTAGGCTCTTTAAATGTTAATTGCAGCTTCCACCCCATTTCCCAGGCTGTTAACTAGCCCTGCAGGAGAAAAAGAACACCTGGTCTGCAGAATTATGGAAAGCCCTAATACAACCTGGCACATCCCATAGCTGTAATTTACCATTTTAAAAACACTAGGAGGAGGATGGTAGGTCTTCTGGTTTGGCCCTTCTTGCATGCCCAGTCCATTGGATATTGCACCGCAGATGCACAATAGCCATCACCTGCAACTGGGCTGCTGTGTCCACACAGCAAAATCCATTTGCAGTGATAATGCAGTATCCAATAATGTGTG
>NW_015251886.1:0-503 GCF_001447785.1 Gekko japonicus | reverse complement strand
GTTAAACATCCACCATACGGGAGTGTTACTCATACCCTCTTACTGGTATGGAGTCTGCTGCTTTTGTGTTCTCTGTGGGGTGGGTTAGATATCCTGAACGACACATGCAAACTGGAATCATGTTAGAACGTGTATGTAAAAGGAGAATGGCTGCCCATTCCTTCCACTGGGATGAACCCCTGTGTATGGACACACGTCTCGCTTTTTGAATAACCCCGGTCTTAAGACCCGCAGCTTGATTTGAGTGGCTCTCCAGTCACCGACAATCATTTCACCTACTGGAAAGAATTCTGAATAAACTCCCAACCGCAGATGGATTCAAGGCCAATTGTCCGCACCAAAGATTTCCCACATTTCAGCCACCTCGCTTGGTGTATTTCTTTTCACCTTGCCACTGTGACGCAGTCCTCTGTTTGTGCACAAACCGTTAAAAGTCTGTTCCTTCCACGCACACACAAAATCTGCCTTATTTTAAACCAGTAAAAAACCAATATTTCCTGGGC
>NW_015251885.1:0-503 GCF_001447785.1 Gekko japonicus | reverse complement strand
TTCCAACAAAGCAGCATAGCTACTTGATGCAGAATTACAGTCCTGGTGATGCCAGTGAAAACAGCCACAGATGTTAATTTTATTTAGATTTCCCATCAAAAGGAAACCCCAGGGGGACTCCATTGCATGAAAGCAGTGTTTAATAGAATGCCAAAAGCAAAGTTGTTTTAGCTAGTTGAATAGAAACAATAAGCAGGAGGAATTGGATGACATTTACACTGTGCAAATCTGCACAGAAATGCTTTGGATACACTTCCTGCTCTGCTTTACCAGATAGCACTAAAATGTAGCCTAGGAGTCAGATTCTATGGGAGCAGAATTTTCGTACATTTCAATCAAGACTCAGCCCACACAAAACCATCATGCATTTTCAGCATTCAAAGAAGGGAACAATATAACACCATCAAAGCTCAAGAGAAGATCATACTCTCTTAATTACATTAGCCTTCTTCTAAACACCCAGATTAAAACATTTTTCACTGATATTCTAATGCCCATTTCCT
>NW_015251884.1:0-503 GCF_001447785.1 Gekko japonicus | reverse complement strand
ATGAAAATATGGCTTTACGCACAGCCAAATAGCACGTAAGCAAGGAGACCTAAATGGAATTCCCATTTACCACATGCAAGGGGACAGTTTTCATCATCACATTAGCTTCTGAGAATCCTATAGCTTGCCACAGATGGAAACAGAATGCTGGATATAGGTGGATCTTGGAGCTAGCAAATCCTCTAATCTAAATGCATGAAAAAAATGCATTCTAAAAATGGGAGGGGAGGGAACCCTTCAAACATTTGAGCAGACACCTTATATTTATTTTTCCAGCATGCTTTAACAGCTGCCTGGAAATGAAGACAGTTTGAGGATGAATTCAGCTTAAACATGCTGCTTACTGGAAATTACCAATCATAAATTGCTTGTGCTTTTAAAACATATGGGACTAAATACCGTATAATTATGCTTGTCATTTGAATTGTTGCTATAAAGCTATTCACACTTCAGCAATTTTTCCATTTTTTTTTTTAATATTTAACACTATGAGAGAATTTTTT
>NW_015251883.1:0-503 GCF_001447785.1 Gekko japonicus | reverse complement strand
TTAATTAGTTGTTTTCAGCTTAGGTTGTTGCCGCTTAAGTAGTTACTTTCTGTTCACTTGTAGTGACTGTGGCATTGCAGAATGTATCCATGTTCCTGTGGAAGGGGAAATTTAATTATGCATTTCTCTTTCAAGCTGAAGTGATTGCTCATTCCTTTCCCTTTTTATGATTGTAATTGAGTGATTGCTATTTTATAATTACCAAAAATTAACAAGCAATCACTAGTATTGCAAATATACTTTGCCCCACAGCCTCTCTCTATCTCACACACACAAGATTCCAAGAATTTATAATTAAGTGTTGACTCAGGAATGGGACAGCAAAAATGAGTGCACAGCAGAGAACCAGAAGCAGATATAAAAGAACAATATTGAAAGGGGCAGTTGCAGGGAAAAACCTATGTTGACTATGACTTACTTACAAGTAAACATATTCTAGGATCTTGATACATCCTGCCAAATCAAACCAATGCCCATCTAGTCTAGCAACGTGTTTCACACAG
>NW_015251882.1:0-503 GCF_001447785.1 Gekko japonicus | reverse complement strand
GGCAGCCCCAAATTGCAAAATTCTGCTTTGGGGTACAGCATGTTTGTTTCTTATTTCTGTCCCATAGATTTGGGTTGATTGGTTGATTTCAAAAAGTACAAAAAATATCGGTGACCCGTTTTAAGGAAAACGACACGACTGAGAGTTGCTTTCCACTGAAGCAGGCCTTCGCTAGTAAGCTTCAAACGTGGACACCGCAGACCCTCTCTCTCCACCGACCCCTTTTCTTCCTTTTAAAGGGATGACTTCCCCGATGGAAGCGTTCTTTGAGACGATGGTGGGGGGGAGCACCCTCAAAATGCCTGTAAATGTATTAAATCAATACATTTTTTCCAGGAATATATACAGCAGGGGAACGGACAGAATGTTTTTCTTTGTAACCACAGAATGCTGCCTGCAAGAGGGTGTTCAAAATGATCTAATGAAAACTGCATTCTACATTTATTGCTGTGAATTCCTCGGAAAATAAGATGGGGCTGTGGGTTTGGAGTGTGTGTGTGTGT
>NW_015251881.1:0-503 GCF_001447785.1 Gekko japonicus | reverse complement strand
TCCTTCCTTCCTTCCTTCCTTCCCTTGGTTTCAATACCTTTCTTTCTGTCCTACTGTTAGCACAAGCTCTGAGTCTCATGGATGTAATCAGTCTCTCAGCGGGGACCACTTCGCTGTGTGAACCAACTTCATTTTCCCCCCTCCAGCAGAAATGTGAAAGGCTGGGCAGTATTATTAAAAAGGTCAGGGACATAATGTTTCAAGATCTGAAATCACATTAATTTCTTTCTGTCCTGGAAGTTCAGAAGTAGATACTTACCAGTCAGGGCTTGTTTGTACTTACTGGGTTTCCTGAGAGCGCAACTCATTAAAGCCCTGGTGTTGATTTTTAATATGATCAAGACATTAAATCAGAAGCTGAAGTGAACTGGATGGGAGAGGGGAACCCGTGTGACCGATGCTGGGTTCCTAACCAGCATCTCTTTTAACTTGGCATAACTAGCCAGGTGAAGAGTAGCAAGGCTGTTCTTAATCAGGTATGTCTAGACAGGTGTAGTCCAGAA
>NW_015251880.1:0-503 GCF_001447785.1 Gekko japonicus | reverse complement strand
GGTTTGTTTGTTTTTTAAATGCAGGAGCCTACTAGCAAAAATCTGTCAGAGTCAGATATAAGGAGCAAGGCAAATCAGTGCTCACCCCACAGCAGAGAACTGTGACCTGTCCTTCACTTTGTCATAATGAAGGGACTTCCTGGTGTTGCCTGGAATAAAGGAGGACATGGCCACCAATTCCTATGATGCATCATACTTATGTTTAAGGGGATATCTGGCATGCTACATGAATTATTACAGCCTGGTCTTTTAAAAAATAGACATCTGTTAAATAAGTGGGTATTTTGTTTACCCCACTGATAGTTCTAACCACCATCAACAAACTTTCGATTCCCAGTTCTAATCATAGAGGCAAGGCACGGACCCATAGCATCATTCTCTAGCTGCTGGGACTTGTCCCTGAGAGCCAGCTAGGGCTCCAGAGGTCTCTTTTGGCACAGAATGGAAAAAGGAAGTGACACCAGTCCCTGAGATTGGCAAGCAGTATGAGACAAGCAGATTGG
>NW_015251879.1:0-503 GCF_001447785.1 Gekko japonicus | reverse complement strand
GCTCACTGTTTTAGGGCAACATGCCATATTCAGGCATCCCTTGTGATCAGTACTTTGCTGGGAGTTCCGGTACTGTACTGAGATATACACACAACAGTCTATTTTAGTTCACAGCACAGTCTAGCCAATTCTGAATGCAAGGGAAAATCGTGAATGAGTCAGGGGGAAACTTCTTCCTGTAAAAAAAACTGACCAGTAACATCCAGTAGAGGAAAGATCCTCACCAGATGATACTTCTAAAAAATTCTCTGGCTAATAGATACAATTCAAACAATGGCATGCATCCCACCTTTGGTTGGCAGAACTTCCTCTTGCTTAAGTGGCTCTTACCTCCAACTGAAGCTGGAAGAAGGCTCCCAATGCTGCTCATTGCAGTGGTAGGTCTCATGCTGATGTGTGCTCTTATAACACTTTTTCCTTTCTCTACCATTACACATCTGAAGCAGTACATTTTTTAAATTCTTATTCCCCACCCCTCCACATTCCTCTCAGAACTGGTGTTG
>NW_015251878.1:0-503 GCF_001447785.1 Gekko japonicus | reverse complement strand
TACATACCCCTTGGCCATTCATCTCAAGAGCAACTAAATTCCCTCCCTGAATGCCCTCACGGGGCAACCTGATACTCCAGGTCACACTTATGATGGCAAAGTTAGCAAACAGTTGTGGGTTTGGAGAGCCATTTGTGTACATGCCTGCAGATCAACTTAAAAACTTGCCCCAACAGACTCTGGTAGTCCAGCCAGTTTTACTTTATGAATAGATTTCATCTGGGAATAAGATCGGAGCTTGGCTGTGAGAGATTCTGTTGCTTCTTGTTCATTTCCCCCAACATATCCCACACACATTCATCACAGGACATGCTTCTATACAATTTATTGAAGATTTTCAAGTGGAGAAATCCAAACTCCCATAGCAAGATCGGTGCTCCACTTTCTTCCTGTCTTGCTCGGGGTCACGGAACTCGAGAGTTAGCAGCCTTTAGTCCAGCGAGAGAGATCTCTTCCCTTGCAG
Organism: Gekko japonicus; assembly: GCF_001447785.1. Lineage (NCBI taxonomy): Eukaryota > Metazoa > Chordata > Lepidosauria > Squamata > Gekkonidae > Gekko > Gekko japonicus. The sequence continues at coordinate 40 of NW_015251878.1, read as the reverse complement.
TGTCTCCTCCAACCTGCCCTGAAAGTCAGAAGGGGGGGGG
>NW_015251877.1:0-503 GCF_001447785.1 Gekko japonicus | reverse complement strand
AGGTGCATCCATACATATGGGAAGTAGGGGTACCTTTCCCTGCTATTAGCGGGCAACCCTCCACCACTGCTCCCCCATCTCCTACCAGCACTAAATGGAGCAGCAGGGGAAAATGAAGAGAGGAATGGCATCATGCAATGTTGTGACACTCCAGGAATTTTCATGATCTCTATGGTTTTACCACAGAGATCGGGGGGAATCCTAGAACCTCACATGTCACTTCTGGGTTCTCAGCTGGAACTGACACTGCAGCATCACGACACTGCTTTGCAAGTCTCCAGCTCCTAAAAGCTCCTGCTGCTGTGTAGGGCTGGGCTGGCAAGCCTAATAGGTCCTAGACCATGAAGTCCTCTGCCCGTCATTTAGACGGTCTGCCTGGTGCTCCCTGTCCTCGAGTGGCTTCAGACTGTGAAGCAGGCCTCACTTTGGGGAGGCACCAAAGAACTTGGTTTTAGATTCTGAGGCTGTTATAGACCTCATCCTTGCATAGGGTTGCCAGCTCC
>NW_015251876.1:0-503 GCF_001447785.1 Gekko japonicus | reverse complement strand
AGTCTATAAGCCAAATTTATAAATAAATATATAAATTTAAAATTACCGTCTAGCCACTTGGGAACTCTTTATTATACTAAAACTATTTGTGGAATCTCAGATGTGCCGCTTGTCTAACTTTAGAACAATTACAATGGGCAGAGGAAAATGATCTCTAAAAGGCTTCCTATCATGGCCATTGTGCCATAGAATCCCACCATTCGTTTCATTAAAATTTGACTTCAGTGTGCAATGAAAAGACCACAGCACCCAGAATGTGCTAACAAGAGTATAAACTGCAGTTAGTTGGAAGGAGAACATGACACCTGATTATTTTCCAGGCACTATTTAGCACCCAGGCACTGTCCATTAAATTGGTAAACGATATAGGTTCAGATTCTTTTAAAAAGTGTCCTCTTACATATTTTAGGACCTTTGAATTAAGTCTTCCTTCAAATACCTTTCCCATCAGAGACATGGAGCAGGGCCTTCTTTGAGGTTGCACTTTACCTTTCCAGCTTGTT
>NW_015251875.1:0-503 GCF_001447785.1 Gekko japonicus | reverse complement strand
TGCAACTTGACAGCACTTACATATGTAGTTCCTTCTTTTGCAGAAATATCAGGGAAACCGGTGAAGTCCCCGTTGTCATTTGAGGGGGGTGGGTCTAAACCACTAGCCCATTGCGGGGTTATATAGGGAAAATGTGCAGGCAGCACACTTCCCATTAGAACTCCACAAATGAAGGAGCTGGAGATTTCTTTTTTGTTTCCTAAAATGACAGCTGGGACTTCACCAAGTGTAGCAATAAATCTTGAGATTGTAGACTGCCCTAGTGCTATATCAATAAATGATTTCTTTAAAAATGCCAAAAGCCGTTCAGTAGCATGGCATATGAAAGATGCAGAGAAAATGATAGCTTGCAGTATTGATACAGCAATAGTTAAATCAGTCATGAATAAATTCTGTGTTAAAAATCCTATTCATCTAATTAGTCCTTAGTTAATGGCTGCCGATCTGCTTGGATCAGTAGCATTTTACACATGCATGGCTTTGGGGAAAAAACCCAAACCCAA
>NW_015251874.1:0-503 GCF_001447785.1 Gekko japonicus | reverse complement strand
GCAGCCTCCATATGTCAAATAATTCGTTGGTTTTCATTATTTTTTCCATTTGGGTAATAGCGTTTGTGGATTTCTTACTCAAATATTTTTTTACCTTTTGTTTACCTGTTTTTTTATCTAACGTAGTATTCATAAGAGAATTAAAGTCACCTCCTAATATAAGTGGCCCCTTTTTAAATTTTTGAAGTTTACCTATGATTTCCTCTAAAAAGCAGTTTGGTGTACATTGGGGGCATATAAGGTTGCAAGGGTCATATAATCGTTATTTAATAATCCCTTTAGGAATAAGTATCGACCATTTCCATCAGTTTCCATTTCTGTAATTTGAAAATTAATATTTTTGGCTATTAAAATCGCCACACCTCTGGATTTAGAGGTACCCTGAGCTAATTTTTGTATAGGGAACCATGCCGATGGTAATGCATAGTTTTTGTTTTTTATGTAAGTCTCTTGTAAGAAAACTATGCTTGCGTGTTGTTTATAAAGGTCCTTTGCTATACGTT
>NW_015251873.1:0-503 GCF_001447785.1 Gekko japonicus | reverse complement strand
AGGGTATAAAAGAAGTAAGTAAATAAATAAATTTCAACAAAGTTGTTTTCAGACCCTGCAGTGGTGAGCTGAACCTAACAGCCTCCCTTGTGCTATGTTCCATGTCCGCATCAGAAAGCCAAGCCAGGGGCCAACATCCTTTGGCATACTTCCCAGCAACATCAACTGGTGCCACCTGAGTAATGGTGGAGGAGGAGAGAGCAAACCCTCCTGTCTCTCAGCCAGCTGGGTAGCGCAGCAGATAATGTTTAGGCCACAGCAGCTCCCATAACCCAGCTTGTCCCATCAAAAAGTGATGAGTAACTTGATGAGGGTGCTGAATTCTGTTGGATAACTTTAACCCCCACTTCACAGAACCACAGTTTCTAGGGTTCCCAGCGGTAATGGAACTACTTTAAACCTGTGGTATAGAAATGCCTTCTGTTTGCAATGAAGGCTTTGTCTGGTGTAATGTTATTAATTCACCTATACCTAGCTATTTGTGCCTATCCAATGCTACTAGG
>NW_015251872.1:0-503 GCF_001447785.1 Gekko japonicus | reverse complement strand
CCAAAGCAGACACCGAGAAAGGCCTCCCACATCTCTCTTATGTGAGATCTCCTGTTCCTCCGGTAAGTAAATGCATACTATGTGTAAAGAGTGACTTCATGTTTGAAAGAAGGACTACTGTATCTGGATTTTTTACACATTCTTATTAGAAGTGTACAAGAATCTAATTCATGATCTTGGCTCTGGAGATGTTAATCTGTGATGCTGCTCCCCAGCTACAAATAGCCCTTATCTAAAGATCAGCCTCTGCTCTTGGGCAGCACATTTGCAAAGATTTCTTTGTGGGTACAATAATTTGAACGTATAATCACCTAAAGAAAAATAAGACGAAAGGGGCAAAAGCACACAGGCTTGAACCAGTGTATTCCAGAGTCTCCGTCACATTTTCCTAGCCCCAGCTAGCTGTTTTACCCTTCATATACAGATGAAACTGAGGCAAGGCAGGTAAACTGTGAGCTAGAGCTAAACTAGTTGCAGATTCTAATCCAGGAGAACCGGGTTTG
>NW_015251871.1:0-503 GCF_001447785.1 Gekko japonicus | reverse complement strand
AGATCCCTTTCTTAATAATCCCTAATTTCCTCAATTTCTGCTTTTTAAAAACCTTCCTGGATGTGATGAAATACCCATCTCTGTTCTTCCCACTTAGGATATTCTGAGGTGAATGTTTTTGTTGGATATGATACTTGAAGTAGCAGGGCTGCCTCATTCAGTTGAATTATTTGTCCTTAATATATTTTGATGTGGTTGTTTCTGGTACCTACTTCAGAGAATCCAAGTTCCTTCTTCTGGTGACAAGTGTAAATTAAAAGGAGAGATACAGTTAATAATAAAGGTCATGCCAGATGCTAGAAATTTGTCAATTCTGCTCTCGCCGCAACATTTTATGTTGACAGCTTATTGCAATAGTAACCTGAGGTGATCCATTGGGGTAGCAGCTGCTTTGACATTCTCTCTGCTCCCGGTCTTCAGAAGGTGAAATCTATCTGTATGTATAAAAGCCGGTTCCCAACGTTCTATCACACATTTCAATAGGGCTGCCAAGTGGGGGCGGG
>NW_015251870.1:0-503 GCF_001447785.1 Gekko japonicus | reverse complement strand
ATGTCCCCTCTTAGTGACAGGGTCTCAATTTATAAATATGTTTAATCTAATCTAATGTAAAGGTATGCATTTGTGTCTGTGAATTGCTTGAAAGTTTGCCTGTAAAGGCAGGAAAGCAGGGCGTGAAAAGTCCTGGTGTCTCAGAAAACAGGCAGCATGATCAAGAAAGAGGAACTTCATGTCGAGAATGGACAGCTCAAATTTAGACAATAAATTGCCAGCAATGCAATTTAGAGTAACAGCTTGTGCAATGTTGTGGTTTTTCTACCCAGGAAAATCAGCTGGCCTCCAGAACAAGATGGGGTTGAGAAACCATTTGTGGCCCAACCTGTGCCTGCTTCCATGACTAGAGGGGTTGACCAGGCAATTTTATTTTTGCTGAACCTCATGTTTTTCAATGGAGATTGCAGAATTTGGGGAGTTTTGCAAAAATGAGTGGGCCTGACGGTCAACTAACTTAAAAAGAAATGGGGGCAGGGGAAGGGCTGTGGTTCAGTGGTAGA
>NW_015251869.1:0-503 GCF_001447785.1 Gekko japonicus | reverse complement strand
CCTCCTCTGCTGCACACTGGGTTGGCGTTTTAATTGAGCTAAATAGCATGACTCCAAGGTTTCATTCTTAGCCAATCATCACCAGTTCAGATCCCATCAATATATATGTGAAATTAGGATTTGGTGTTGCTGTAAAATTCATCACTTCACACTAAACCTCATGTGTCATGTTGTTACCCACTTATCCAGTTTGGAGAGATCCTTCCTGGGTAAATGGGCAGCATAAGCACAGAGCTAGAAGAGGCATGATGCAGTTATTGTGCTGAAACTAAGCAGGTCTCAGTCTGCTCCATGCCTGGTTAGGAGACCACTTAGGATAACTATGTATGATGCCCTGAGTTCCAGGATGGAAGAGACAAAAATATAAACAAAGTAAATAAACAAATATGTATAAAAACACTCATGTGAAGCAGCCCTTAAAGAAAAATATTCACACAAATGCCACATTTAGGGATGGGCACGAACTGGCTCATGATTTTGGCTGCTTCATAATTCGGAAAGCA
>NW_015251868.1:0-503 GCF_001447785.1 Gekko japonicus | reverse complement strand
TTCTGCATGCCTGTAGAAGCTGCTGTCTCCCTAGAACGAGCTTGTCGAAAACTTCCTTGTTTGACCACCTGGAGGAAGCTTTTACTGAAGGTGGTTAATTAAGAGTTTGGCTTTTAATGAGTATAATCTGGGATACAGTGGAAAAAACAAACAGGTCTCTTCAAGCCTGCCGAGCAAAGTGCTCCAGATAATTTCTGCAACTAATTCATAGCAAAAGTGGCCAAGAAGTACACCTTCACTCAAAGATTAATTTTGGCTTGTGGAATTCCCTGCCATAAGATGTGATGAGAGCTGTTAGTTTGGCTGGCTTTAAAAGGGGATTGGACAAAATCATGGAGGGCAGGTTCATCAGTAGCTATTAGGCATGTTGACCAAATGCATACACGGGAAGCTGTATTATCGTGATTTGGACCACTGGTCTGTTGAGCTCAGTATTGTCTTCTCTAATGAGCAGTGCCTCTCCATGGTCTTGGGCAGATGTCTTTCACATCACCTGCTACCTG
>NW_015251867.1:0-503 GCF_001447785.1 Gekko japonicus | reverse complement strand
CCTTAGAGACCAAAAAGAGTTTCAGGGTATAAGATTTTCAAAGCTCCCTTCGTCAGACACAGGAGTCTGAGTTTTATGGTTCCCCAGTTCTCACTGTTGAGTCTAATATTGCTTTCTTTGAGGTCAACTGCAGCTTAAATCAGCATGTTCAAACAGGTTAGTATTGTTTGCCGGCAGTGGGAAATATCTCCTATATAACTTCACTCAGCTGTACCAGTGTTACTTTCTCCATAGCCACATTCCTTTTGAGCTATGAACGTCGCATTACACATGCAAGTAGACTTCAGAAGGCATTCACAAGAATTTAAACCTGTAATTTTAACAATAAATGTGCTGCCATCAAACATTCACTGAGAACTATGTGCTAAAAATATTGTGATGCAACGTCTGTCAGTTATCAAGATTTAAATCTTGGTCTGGTTTGATTAATGAGTTTGAAAGTATGTCACAGAAAATAATCAAACCAGTTGGGAAAATAGGAAATAGATTAAATACTATTGCTT
>NW_015251866.1:0-503 GCF_001447785.1 Gekko japonicus | reverse complement strand
GGCATTTCCCCCTTCATCTGAATGTCACAGTTCAGTCATGAATATAGCAAGTCTAAACAAAAATGTTTACTTGTAGATGCAATGACTGGATCAGAACTGCTCCTGCTCCATCTTGATGACCATCATGTTCAAGATGTGTAGGCTCCAGTGAGGATGGGCCCCAACCATACAGTGTGTGAGAGATTCAGTGTGGCATCATTGTTAGAGTCCTGGACTAGGGCTTGGATCCACTGGAGTGCTTCCATGGATGGAAGGATTTCAACCACAAAATGTGACTTCCTTGTTTCCCCCCTTCCATTGCATCCCCAAGTGGCCCTCCCAAATGCTGTTGTGGGGGGCTTCTGTCTTGCAGGATCAGCATTTTTGGAGGGGTATTTGGGGCTCTAGTGGGTAGGAGGAGGGGAGAAAGCTTTGCTCCACTAGTGGAAATTGTTCCATCTGTAGAAATGCTCTGGTGAAATCAAGCCTAGGATTGGAGAGACTTGGATTCAAATCCCTACTGA
>NW_015251865.1:0-503 GCF_001447785.1 Gekko japonicus | reverse complement strand
TCGAGCAAGGGACACCTTTACCTTTACCATTCACAATGCCCCCATGGGCATATATAGATATGGTTTTAATGCGCTTCACCTCCAAACCACAAGCGACGTCCCCATTCCAAAGGGCAGCAGATGTTTCCCAAGTGCCTGAAGAGAGGTTGAAGGGCTTGGATGCTTTCTTTGCCCCCTCCCGCCCCAGTCCGTCTCCAAGCACAGGGTACGTTCCTTTCCCCCCGTGTAAACTCCTGAGCCATACGAGACTTCTGTGCAGTTAAAACGCCCGCTCTATAGAATATGATTGATTGGTGAACAGTTCCCCGTGGTTCACCTTCTGTTGGCAGATGGGCTTTTCTCCCCCAAACGCGAGGGCGCGATCCGGCTTCACTTCCGTAAGTGCACTTAACGGTTTCCGACTTATGTGGCCATAAAGGTGTTCTTTGTGCCTTGAAGCTCGTCGCCAGCTGGCAACCTCGAGACAGTGTCCCGGCAGTGGAGATGCAGCAGCAGACACGAGA
>NW_015251864.1:0-503 GCF_001447785.1 Gekko japonicus | reverse complement strand
ATGCTCATAACAGCTGGCCCCATTCATCATGCCCTCACTGCAAACTGTGCAACCTTCCTCAACTCATTCCCATACCTTCTCTGCCATAGCACCAATGTTATTGTACAGACTACACAAATCTGTTGGAATCTCTGAAGTAACTGGTTTCTTTGTTTAGCTGTGACCGTGGTGATACTATTCGTGATTTTATTGTCATGTTGTTTCGGTATTAATATCAATGTGTTTTGGAAGCCATCTTAAACTTTCAGGAAAGACAAGGTTAAAAAAAATCCTTTAAAATAAATAAGTAAACTTTGCTCATGTCATGGAGTTTTGGGGAAAGCACTTTATCTTTTCCTAACCTGCTTTGCTGAGCTGTTGTGAGCAAATAGCAGTACAATCATAAGAATGCTTTCCTAGGAGTAAAGCCCCATGGAATACACCCAAACAGGGATCAGAGTATGCCTGCTTAAGATTGCTGTCTAAATGCAATAACCCCATTATGTATATCATTCCTGAGCTCT
>NW_015251863.1:0-503 GCF_001447785.1 Gekko japonicus | reverse complement strand
TCACTGTCAGGAACTGAGGTTGGGCTGTCCTTTCTGGATGAGCCTCTCTAAAGATTCACTCTCTGGGAGGGGAGGAAGGATGTGGGGACTCTGTTTCAGCCAGGAGTTTCCCCCTGTCCCTCCTTCTGAGGCAGTGGAACAGCATTGGAAGCCACTGTCTCACTTGACTCCATGCAACTATTGTCCAGGGCGAGGGCCTTTACTGTCATGGTGCATTGTAATAACTGACTGCATAGCTGGGAAGCACACCCAGCTTCCCAGGCTCAGGTAGCTAGTGTTCCATTCAAAGCCTCTTCAGGATGCCATAGGCAAATATCTATTGGATAACAAGGATAAGAGGAAGGCATTGCCAAGGCTCAGGAAGGGACCGCAGGACAAAAAAAAAGATGTTTGTTTCTTTCACAATTCCAAACCCAGTACTAGTCTGGCTCGCCGCATAACTTATTTTGTCAAACTGAGCCATTGTGAGAATGTCATCAGGACTAACACTGAAGTAGTGGTAC
>NW_015251862.1:0-503 GCF_001447785.1 Gekko japonicus | reverse complement strand
GTCGGCACATCAGAAGCGATGTTTCTGGCTCCTAGAGCATCCCCCTCTTCCATCTGCCAGTGTCTCAGAGACCTGACAACCCTACTTGATGTAGGTCCAAACTGATACTTTAAACAAAATTTAAAGAATTATTTTCCTTCATTAACAGTTATAAGTTTCAATTAACCAAGAAATTATCTTATTTTTATGAGTAATATTGTGCTGAGATTCAACTTTAAAGCTGGTGAGTAGAAAATAACAATTGGCTACGAAGCCCAACCTCAATCTGTGAATCCCTGCTTTAAAAATACCTTTTCAGTAGAAGCTCAAGGCAGTGACAACAAACCCAAACAATTAAATCATTCTTAAAGCCAGTGCTAAAGCCAGCTCCTATGTTCCACCTTGGAAAATCTGCTGCACAGAAAAGCCATTTCATTATATTTCTTCCAGAGTCTTAAAACAGCAGTTATCCAGAAAGTATCCACAAGAATATATCCATTTGTTGTTCAGTCACACAGTCAAGT
>NW_015251861.1:0-503 GCF_001447785.1 Gekko japonicus | reverse complement strand
TATGTGGCATCATTGGTAGTCTTGGACAAGGGCAGCGCTTGCCCATCTTTCTGATTTGGCTTTATAAAGCCATCGTATAGCCATATCTGACTAGTTGTGCCATGTCATGATATCAACATATGGCTCAAGTGATCGCTGATAGGCTAGGATTGGCACAAGCCCATTGTTTAAATGAATTCAGAGGTGAACACCAGAGAAAGCAGCAGCTCTGAACGGGCGGTGAATGTTGCATTAAAAAGGTAAGCAAAATGGGTTTAATCAAATATTGCTTCGCTCATACCCAAAATTTTCCCTTGTTTTTGTGGATGAAAATTTTTCAGAGCTTTAGTATGTTGAAGTGTTCTAGAACTACATTATTTTTAAAATGCAGTAACCGGCGTACAGACCATCAGCACACTTTTCAGCTCAACTGCTGCAACTTTAACTGACCTTGTTTGTTTTTTTAGCAGCATATACATTTAGCTGTGATGCTTTTCATAAGAACATAACAGAAGCCAGTGTTG
>NW_015251860.1:0-503 GCF_001447785.1 Gekko japonicus | reverse complement strand
AGTAGCCTATTAGCTCCTTCAGCGATGCGTTTGTTGGATTCCGAAATCAACAGCAACATCTTTTTGGACCATGCAATGGAAGCTCGTGCTACTACGGTCGCTGTTGCTGCCGCTCTAATGGCCATGGCTGTAGCTTCGTGGGCCTTGCGTAAGGCGAAGTCAGCTTTCCGATCCAGAGAGTCTCTGACCAGACCTTCTCCATCCTCTGAAAGCAAGCTAGACGTCTGGAGTGCTGTAATGGGTGCATCCACTAGGGGGTCCTGCAAGAGTCTGTCAGTAAAGTTAGGCAGAGCATATAACTTTTTAACATTAGGAGGGCAGTTTTTATTTGCCATGGGTTTAGCCCACTCCTTGACTAATTGCTTCTCTAAAAACTCTGGAAAAGGAAAAACTTTTTCAAAGCCTGGGGTTCTGGGAAAGTAATCCTTGCTCCCCCTGGGTCTGGAGTCATCTGCATGCCCTGACCTGTCTAGGTCATCTGACTTAGATTTAGGTATGAGCTC
>NW_015251859.1:0-503 GCF_001447785.1 Gekko japonicus | reverse complement strand
TGAAACAGTATTAAATCAGCTAAACAAATGAGTCTTTAAAATGATTTTAAAACTCCTTTGCTACAGAGGAGTGGTTATGAACTGAGGAGAACATATGAATCACTTAACAGTATTGACCGAAAGGAACACACACACCCCGCCCGTGTCACGTATATTTTTATCTGATTGGTTCAGTATCATTTGATACTGACTTCGAAAGCTTAAGTTCCTCAGAAATGGATACTAGTTTCATTCCAGTTAACTCTCTTGACTCCCCACTCCCCTTTAGCGTTCCTGGAAATGGTAGGTCCAGTTCTCACAAACAGCAGATGAAGCGATAAACCATCCCACTTGGCTGTGCCTGGGTGTTTTTTTGTTTTTTCTGTCTGCTTCCTGTCCCATTTTTCCTTCATTGCTGTGCACTGCTTTGATTTGTAAGCCACCTTGGTTTCGGTGGCAGACAGATTCTTTACTTGCTTTATTTTTATTCTCCAATTGGAACCCAAAGTGGCTTATATTGTTGT
>NW_015251858.1:0-503 GCF_001447785.1 Gekko japonicus | reverse complement strand
AAAGCCTGGGGACCCCGGCTTAGACCTTTCTTTGCCGCTGTGCTTTCAGAAGCGGAGTCTGCTCGAGGGATTCTCTCTGCTTGGACGCTTATTAATTTCCCTTCACTCTGTCTTTTGTTTGACGGTTCTATGGTATTTTATTACCGTTTAATAGGGGACACCTCCGGGGAAGTTTGCCCTGACAGCCCGCATGGGGCCGAAGGAGCGGCTTCCAGTTGAGGATCCGCGGTGCACACATCACTCCCTTTCCTGAGCAGCAGCTGGGATCCCAGCCTGTTACTTTCAGAAACAGAAGCGCAGCCGTACCTCTCTGTCTGGGGCTCTTTTGGCGCCTCGGGGGGTTTCGGGAACTCGTACGCTTGCTCTGGAGTGAAATGCAAAAGGGAGGCTTTTCGCTCGTGGTCTCTCACAGGGCAGTCATCTAGAAAGAAATCCCATGAGAAAGGAGGACAGTAGTGCAAACATTTTTTTAGTTACAGAGGCTGGGATAATTATTTCCAAAT
>NW_015251857.1:0-503 GCF_001447785.1 Gekko japonicus | reverse complement strand
TCTCCCAGTGCAGAAAAATTGACTTTTTCACAGCATTCCATTCAAGCGAGAGACAAATCTCTAGACAGAACTGGCAAGCCAGAATGCAGTTGAGAAACAAATGGAAACAGTGCATCATGTCTAAAATTAGATGCATGGACTCGGAATCTGGTTTTGCATACTTGGTGGGGAATAGTTAGTAGACGCTTAGAAGTCACTTGATATATTGTTACTTTACGGGACTTAAAGCCCAGCTATGAAAGCAAACTGCAAAAGTAAAATTCTGGCCGGGTGAGGTAGCTGATCTTCGAAACCTGCCACATTCTTCATCAGATGAGTAGATGTTCAGACCAGAGTCCAGAAATGTGTGAGCAGTTCCCCCTGCAGAAAGTCAGCGAAAAGGAAGTCACCTCTTCTTTTTTGCATGAGACCCAAATCTGGGCCATGGGGTATAACAAGGCGTGACTGTCCTAAATGCGCTCAGCAAGAACTGGAAGGGTGGTATCCAGTGTTCCCTCTAAGCT
>NW_015251856.1:0-503 GCF_001447785.1 Gekko japonicus | reverse complement strand
TGTTTGGCTCCAAGCTCAGCCTCTCATTATGTTGGCTCAGTCTGTCCTGGGGGTGAATTCTTAAGGGAAACCCAGAAGGGACAAGAGGGACTGGGGACCCCTTGACCATTGTGAGCATCTCTCCGAAAGGCTGGAAGAGCTGGGCGAGGGCTCTGTCCGAGCACCCAGCCGAGGAGAAGGGGGAGGAATGCGTCTGTGTGAAGAAGGCGCAGCTGAGATTGGGAGAGGAAGGAAGATAGGCTGAGATTCGGCTCCAGGGTGTAGAGGGGCAGAAACGCTCCCTCTGGGCCTCTGGTGTGGGGTGGTGGGCCTGCTACACTGTAGGAGGGAGACCTTGCTGGTCTGCGAGCCCTTTGTCTGTTCTGACCCCACAGGGGATTCCCGAGTGTTGCCTCCGGGGGGCCTGTACCCCTCCCTCCAGGCCAAGGGATGCCCTTCCTCCCCCACCCGGGCCCCGGTGCCAGCCCTGTGTTGAGGCTGCCTCTGCCCAGTGAGGGGGGGGG
>NW_015251855.1:0-503 GCF_001447785.1 Gekko japonicus | reverse complement strand
TCTTTTGTTGGAGCTGATACATCAAGCGGGTGGAAAGTATATTAGGACCTTGGAGATAAAAAAGGTCCAAACTACACAAAATATTGGCGTTCCAAGATTGGAATGCCAGATGTGTTGACCCTAAAATGTAACAGGGGTCCCCGATATGGATTTGGGCTGCAACCCTGGAAAAGGGAGGAACTTAATTCTTTTCCCATCCTCACCCTCTGATATTTCCTCAATCCAAAACATTGATTATGCCCCAAAGGCAAAAAATATCTGTAGTCTGCTTGTCTTCATTTCTATATCAGGGCGCGGGGGGACCATATTGGAATGGGGAAACAGCAAGGGAGAAAGAGTTAACCCTCCTTCCCCATCACTCTGCCTGTGGTCCATATTGCCTCCCCCCCACCTGCAGCTTTTTAGGGCTGAATCACAGACTTGGGAGTTTTAAATCTCAGAACTCTCACATCACTTGTTTGGTCCTGAAGCTTGCTTCTTATGGTGGTGGTGGTGGTGGGAAG
>NW_015251854.1:0-503 GCF_001447785.1 Gekko japonicus | reverse complement strand
CCTTCTGGCTCCAAGCTGTTATAAAAATGACTAAAATAAATAAATGTCACGGCTAACAGCCACTGATGGGCCCATTTTCCATGAAGATGTCTAAGCTAATGGCTGTTGCCACATGTTGTGCATTAAGCCTTTCATATGATGTGTTCTTTTGTATTTTAAAGCATGTGGCCTGCCAGCCTTGAGCCTGTGGGATAGGGCAGGACCAGATGTAAACAAACAAGCCCTTTCTCCTTTATCTTCTGTACCTGCTTGGTCTTTGATGGCACAAACACTCTTATTCATATTAATCAAGCGTTGACACCTGTGTACCTACAAAAGAGCCATTTTTATTCATTCAGACCCAATTATTTACAAGCCAACTGGTTGCCATAGCAGCAATTATGACCCCAAGAGTGATTTTTCTGCGGCTTTTGTTCTTCCTAAACACAACTACTTTCCTGCATTGGTCTAATCTTGTTGGAATAATAATAATGATAATAAAGTCATGGGCAATCACCCCCCCC
>NW_015251853.1:0-503 GCF_001447785.1 Gekko japonicus | reverse complement strand
AACATGGCTTCTCTTATGTTCTTAGGTCAGAAGGAAAAAACTCAAAGTGTATGTTGTACACTTTTATCGTTTCACCTGCAGATCTCTGACAAACTATTCTTTGTGAACACTAATCCACTTCCTGGTATGCAGAAGATTTTGCATTGGCGATAGAGATGTTATCTATCCATTGATTAGAAGTTTATACTTTTAGTATTGGTTCATCATTGTTTAATATTCTTATCTATCTCTAAGAGGTACTGAATTAATTTTGTTTCCACTGACAGCAGTATAATTTTAATGTAATGGCTGGGAACTGAATTAGTGATTGGTACAGACAGCACGAAATTTTATGGGTTTGGGTTTTTTTTTCCGTATTCTAGTGCAATAGTTTTCTAACCAGTTGTGAGTAATTACCAAATTATCAATAGCAACCTGACTAAGGATTTGCCTGATATGCCGTTCTGCTGGGGCACTTTCTCCCATGAAGACAGATCAAGATAGGTAGCCTTGTTAGTGTGTCT
>NW_015251852.1:0-503 GCF_001447785.1 Gekko japonicus | reverse complement strand
TCTTCTTCTTCTCTTAATTTTGTAGGTAGAAGTGAGCTGGGACAGTTTTAATGTCGGTGATGTGTTCTTGTTGGATCTTGGCAGAGTCGTTGTACAGTGGAACGGGCCAGAAAGCAATAAGCAGGAACGCATGAAGGTGAGAAATCTGCCAGTTCTGAAAGGGGTAGGAATCTTTAGGCTTCTATGTTTTCTTGAGGTTCCTATTAACTTCTTTAATTGAAGGAAAGGTAAAGTGGGAGGAAGGATTGCAATATTCCTTTTTCGGAGCCAGCTTAACCTGAAGCATCTTTATTCTGCCCTTCCTATTCATACTTCTCATCTGATCCTTACAACAACCCTGTGACAGGATGCAAAGTCCATTATGTCCCTCATGTCATCAGATACATGGGAGTTCTGTGCTTGAAATTTAATTTCTAGGTGCACGGCCTGATTTAGACTGAGACCACAGCCTGCAGGGAGAGACTAAGCCTTCCTTCCCTGCACCATTTCCCCAAACTGAAAGA
>NW_015251851.1:0-503 GCF_001447785.1 Gekko japonicus | reverse complement strand
CCGCATGTTTGACACCCCTGATTTAGGGTATATATCAACCTATATTACAGACATGTATTTGTTTTAAATCTGTTTAACTGCTATGCTTCCACGTATGCCGGGGCATTGAAGCTGGAAAGGGAGGCTGAGAATTCTCAGCCACGGGATCCCCTGGGGGAAGAATCCAGCCAGATTAAGGCTGGAATCCTAATGAGAAATGTCCTTTGCACATTGCAACTGTTCCAGCAGAGCTGCATTTTTAAAATGGGGCCATCCCGTGGGACGGCCGCAAAATTTCAAGGCCCGCAAACACGGGCGAGTCTGATCGCGGGTGTTTGCTATGGAAATAGCACTATTCTTCCCCGGTTCTCAGAGAAGCAACATTTCCTGCCCTGCCCACAGACCTTTAAACATCCTGACTGTATGGCAAAGTGAGTTTCTGTAAACGGTGCATTGCGAAAAAGTAAATCCATGCAGACTAAGACGCCAAGTAAGTGGTGTCAATGTGCACATGCTATTCCTTT
>NW_015251850.1:0-503 GCF_001447785.1 Gekko japonicus | reverse complement strand
GTGAGTCACTGCTCAGTTCTTCAAACCTGTTCTAGGAAGATGTGATTTGGCTCCATGGTGTGAACCTGCAGAGGCACACCACATTTCCTGTGAAGAGGGCAGAACAAGAGACATTTCAATTTCTTACAATGAATAATTCTGTCAGGAAAGAGAGGAGGGCAAATCAATTGACTAGAGAACATCTGCATGTATAATTATGAAAAGAGCCTCTGGCCAAAAAAAGAAGAAGAAGAAAACACAAGGCTACTATAATTTTTACTTTGGGACGTGGTCCATAAAATATTTCCACCGTAAATTTAGATCACTTACCAGAAACACGCTGGTAATTTTCCCAGCAAATGGTGGACCCCTGCAAACTCATTTTCCATGCAGTGCATTATCTCCCAAGTGTCACTATTTCTGGTAAACAGGAAGGCCCCAATCCAAAACAGAGTGGATACTCTTAAACATGCCAAACTTTAGAGATCTGAGAAAGCCTTCTGAAGACTTACAGGAAATGATAG
>NW_015251849.1:0-503 GCF_001447785.1 Gekko japonicus | reverse complement strand
CATCCTCTGACAGCAAACTCTACATTTTAATCATGCCCTGTGTAAAGGAGTAGATCAGAACACAATCCTTTGTCCATTTTCAGAGTAGAAACTTAGCTTGTTGGACAAGAACAAGAGTTCTTACATGTGAAAATTAGGAGCTGTCTCAAAAAGCAGAAATTGGGGATTCTCACGTCTAGTTCAGCCGCGATGGCCTCCAGTGAGATCCGGATCACAGGGCCTTAGATAAAGGGATGAACAGAACCGCAGGGCACCTGCGCCTGGGTCCCGTCAAGATCTGCGTGTGCAAGGAGCGGGGAGGTGATGTTTACTGAACGCCTGCCGACTGTGGCCTCCCCTCTATCCGGGAGCAGCAGCTGCGGCAGGAGACGGGTTTGTGTCTGCAGAAAGCATGCCCCTTTGCATGGAATGCAGACAGGATCCAACCCCTGATTTATCTTTCTACTGAGCTGTGCTTTGCCAAACTCTGGCCCTTGGATTTAGGAACAAAAAGAGAAGCATCT
>NW_015251848.1:0-503 GCF_001447785.1 Gekko japonicus | reverse complement strand
AGGATTGATATCCAGAAAAATCTTTGAACAAGTTGATTTAACAGTTCAGAGTTTAGATGCATACATTTCTACAGGAAATTTCTTTTGAACTCAAGAGAACCCCTCACCTCATACCAACAGAACTGACTAACTGGAAGGTTTTGGTACAGTCATGCGGGTTTCACATAATTGGGCCTACATTAAGACAGACACACCCAAAACATCCCTGAATCTCTCAGACGTGGATTGAATAAGACTCATCTTTCTGAAAGCACTTTGGTGAGAATCTCAGAAATCATATTTTATCTTATCTTTAAATATGATAAGGGATAAGGAATGATATGTAGGTGATTCTTTCATATTTATTCATTTCAAGAATACTTAAATTGATTTTTTTAAAAAAATCTTTAAAAATAAATATGGCTTCCACTTGACACCTGGAATATATTATCTTCTGACTTCTCTTCAGTCAGGGAGCTGTAACCCACAGGGATCAAGTAAGTAGCCATCTCGACATAGCCCTC
>NW_015251847.1:0-503 GCF_001447785.1 Gekko japonicus | reverse complement strand
TGTGTGTGCAATATTAGAAACCCTTGTACTCTCAGTAAATATCTGAGAACCTGAAGGGCTCTTTGGGCTTCATAGGTGGGAAAACTCCTTAAAGTGTGGTTGTAGCACAATAATATTTCGTAATCTTTGTACTGTGCTTCATTCAAGTCTTGATTCTACTGCTGGAGGGTGTCTTATGCATTTTTGGTAACCTGTTCCGTTTCTCTCTCATTCTCCAGGTTGGAAAAATGGAGGGGTGCTATTTGAGGTCTCTCTATCAAAGCATTGCTGTAGTTGATGGAAAGCACTGGCCTAGTGTAAAGGTTGAATGTTCCCCTTGTGTTTATCTAAGGCTTAATGAAGAGGAGGTTCTACAGTCTCGTTTCTACAAAGGTAATAATGGTTACAACTTCTGTGTGTGGCCTGCCCCAGAGAACTCTGATCTGGGGTGCGGAAGATTTTCTGTGAATAAGAAGTCCAACACACTAATGTGGTAGTAATATAAGAAGCTCATCAAGATGGCC
>NW_015251846.1:0-503 GCF_001447785.1 Gekko japonicus | reverse complement strand
GGATCCCATGGAGGGCTTCTGCGTATACAAGTCTTTGTGAAAATTGAAGCACTAAAATGATTCCTTGCTGTTTGCTTGCATGAAATGAAAGGAATGTATCTCTGCTATATTCTCCATGTGCACAAGACATTGTACAGGGTCTTTCTTCTCTGATACAATTTCAAAAGCAAATTAAATAGAATCACGCAAACTGTCTGTTGTGCATTCCATTGTTCCATGTGCACATTGTTATTCCGTTGACATCGCATTCAAGTGTTATGTGTTGCTCCAGCCTTTGCATTATGCTTGCTCATTCGGAAGTGTGCCAAGTACAATTTCCTTGGATCATTGAATCCAACCCATTATCTAATCCTTACAACTGTCCTGAATGGTAGGCTAGTATTATTTTCTTATTATTACAGACAAAGTTCTGTGTGCAGAAGAGTATCAAGTGAGTTTGTGGTACAGGTAAGATTTGAACATGGGGCTTTAGAGATCACAGCTCTTTCTCTTATTCACTACAC
>NW_015251845.1:0-503 GCF_001447785.1 Gekko japonicus | reverse complement strand
TTTCAGATAAATTATTTCTGTATATAGTTAAGTTCACGTATGATTTTATGTGTGTACTCTCTTAGACATTCGTTGTTTTCAAGTTAATTTCACTTGCCTTAGATCATTGCCTTATCGGTTCCAATTACTCACCTTAGCATTTAGTTAATTCCTTTGCTTTATTATTGGGTCAAATTATTGGAGTTGATTTCGTTTGCTTTAAATCATTGATTTATTTGTTCCATATCATTTAATTATTTAGTTATTATTTAGAATCAATTTGTTAAGTTGATTCATTGTTCCATTGATTTAATTGCTTTATACATTGATTTAATTGCTTTATTATTTGATTGTTTTGCATTGCATTTAATTTTGGTTTGTAGATAGGGAACCCTTACCCCGTCTTGCCCAGGTTCATGGGTAAACCAGCCTGAATTCAAAGACAAAGGAAAAACATTTTATTTTTGATCTGGCTTATTTTAGTTTTGTCCAACACACCTTTTTTTAGTTGATGACCCTCATCC
>NW_015251844.1:0-503 GCF_001447785.1 Gekko japonicus | reverse complement strand
AACAAACA
Organism: Gekko japonicus; assembly: GCF_001447785.1. Lineage (NCBI taxonomy): Eukaryota > Metazoa > Chordata > Lepidosauria > Squamata > Gekkonidae > Gekko > Gekko japonicus. The sequence continues at coordinate 495 of NW_015251844.1, read as the reverse complement.
CTAGGTGTATCTACTCAGTTGTAACCTTCATGTTTATTCTGTGCATCTGTCCATCTTTTCTTAATAGTTTTGTCTTTCAGTCTTATGAAGCCTTCATACAAGGCTATCTCAAAATGTATACATATTTACTGAATGGAACAATGTACAAGCCTGCCGTTACAATCCAGCATGTTCTATTTTACTGGTTTTTAAATGAGTTCAAGGGCACAACTCTCTGCTGGATTCTGGCCCATTTGTTTTAATTTTAGGAATCAGTTCAATTCTGCAATGCATTTAGGATTTATCCTCCCACAGCAATATATTTAGGCTCCTTCTTTTTGTTTTCTGAGCCATTACCACATGCTATCCTTGTGCAGTTGTCAAGATCTCTTTATTCTAAGTTTGGATGCTGAGACGAATGCAGCTACAAATTTACTGCTTGATTCGGCAGAACTCCCACTCACAGAACTCCCTGTAAGTTCAATTTAGGTAGCACAGAAAATCTTTCCACTCCCC
>NW_015251843.1:0-503 GCF_001447785.1 Gekko japonicus | reverse complement strand
TTGGCCGCTGTGTGAGACAAGATGCTGGATTGGGTGGACCATTGGTCTGATCCAGCAGAGTTCTTCCTATGTTGGTTGATCTGATTTAGATGCAGTATTTCACTATGTAATGGTTTGTGCTGGGTTGTAGAGTTTAACGTAGTTGCTTTTTGGCACAATTCTCCCGATCAGTAAACTGTCGTTAATCTGAGTGGTAGATTCAGTCATAAGGAACAGGATGACTTCAGGGCTGTTTATTGAGAGACACACACAAGGCAACAGTTTGCTTTGGCTTCGAAACGTCTTGCATCAATCCGTTTTGCTCCTGGCTCAAACTAAAGCGATTAGACAAATCCGTGGAGGGAAGGGCCCGTCAAGGGCTATCATCCACTCCAAACTAAGCTCAGTGGAACCTCCAGGTTCACGGCAGTGTACCTCTGAAAACCAAATACTGGTGGGCCTGTGGTCTTCACACCCAACTTGTTTGCTTTTAGGAAACATCTTAGTAACCACTGTTAATAAAA
>NW_015251842.1:0-503 GCF_001447785.1 Gekko japonicus | reverse complement strand
TATGTGCAAAAGTCACCACAAAGCAGAAAGAAGTGAAACTCTACCCCTACAGCCCAGCAGCAAAGTTGTGCAGTGGCTGCTCGGGTCACAGTGTTCTGGCAGGGAGATCTGCAGTTTGGCTCAGAAGGGACTGTGGCTGCTCACTTACTGAATGTGTTTGCAACTTCACTGCAAAGTTTGTGACACCTCTAATTGAGAGTAATCAAATGGCGTCCCTGCATGTGTGAATCTAACCTCCTGATTCATTGTTCAGAATCCTTTGTTTTTGCACATTTCACATTGCGCAAAGTGCTCAGAAGTGCAAACAAATAGCAGACCCTCCTGTTTAGTGACAGACATGGGGTTCCCAGCAATCAGCTGCTGAATGTGGAATTGTGTGGGTATTTTCACACGAGAAGCAGTGAGTGGGGACAGTGTGTGGTTATTTCTTCTGTTGTCCATGACTTTTGGCTATAGGTCCTCCCCCAGGCCCCCTTTTTTTCATTTGATGGGCACACACATCT
>NW_015251841.1:0-503 GCF_001447785.1 Gekko japonicus | reverse complement strand
CACATGAGAAGAAGAGAGATCAGCCCTGTAGCCCATCAGCCACAGCACATGAAGCTGGATGGTTGAGCAACAACAGCTATTCATCTGCCACAGCGTGAGGAAGGCACACTACAAACTGGATGGTTAGTTGGGGAAAGACCCATTAAATATATCGATATTGTTCTTCAGAGGCACCCTTTCTGCTGCAGGACAAAATGTATTGAGTCAAAGGCAAAGCGGGAGGAGGCTAAAAGACAGCCAGAGGATGGAAGGGAGTTAAACTTTCATGAAAAGGAAGTGGGGAAAGCTTGTTTCTGAGGCAGGAAGTCCTGTGTGACTAAATGGGTGTCTTACATATTCACAGCTGTGTGCCAGGAGCTTGCTGTCCTCTCACGAGGAATGAAAAACCCAGCAGTTATTAAAAAAGCAATCCTCCTCTGCTATTTGCAGCTTTTTGTCTCCCTCTGTCTGCAATACCAGCTGGTGGGCACTGATTAACTTGTTGGATTTCTGAGTGTCATGCA
>NW_015251840.1:0-503 GCF_001447785.1 Gekko japonicus | reverse complement strand
TGTGCCTTCCCATCCACACAGCATGCAAAGTTGCTTTGACTGTGGGGAGAATACAGAAGCAGGATGAACTGAAGAGTTTCATGAGGATGCTCCTGAAAACAGCACTGCTTTAGGGAAGCCAAGGTGGAGCAACACAGTCATGTGGATAACAGCCAAGGTTTACTTTAGCCACAAATAGTTATTATAATACTCTCATGTTTTCATCTAGGCAATTTTCCTGGCCAGTGAAAAATTATTCTTCCTGGAATACAGATGCTTCTATGAGAGGAAATAGAAAGGCATAATCCTGTTTTACCTTCTTTATCATCAAATGATGTGTTACCATAGTGATTGCAGCTACCACCGAAAACACCTCCATATAATCAGGATTCCACATCACAGTGGCATCCACGTGGATCGACTGGATTCTCTGCTTTACAGCACATCACAAACAGATCTCCATTTCAAGAACCAAAATGCAAGAGATGCACAATACAAGTGTATAGAAAAATTGCTTTCTGCTT
>NW_015251839.1:0-503 GCF_001447785.1 Gekko japonicus | reverse complement strand
GACTCCACAGCTTAGAGGTAGCCTTGAACGAGACCCAAAGTCAAATTATATAAACCAAAAGGTTTGGGGAAATCAATTATGCAACCATGTTAACATGCCAAGGATAATACTTATTAGTTGTTGCATCTGTAACCAATTGGACTAATAGCCAATTAAGCTTACAGCCAAATCAACCTACATTTCCATGGTTTGATTGCGTATCAATTGTGCTGTGTTTCAGGTCTTATTTTAATTGGGTATGAGTAACAGTTTATGAGTTGCTGGCCAGTGTTTGTAATGAACGACCGCTCTCCTCTTTGTGTTTGTCCTTCATTCTTGGCATCCCTGTTGAGCTTGACCTCAAAGTGGACAATGGCTGGCAGGGTACGTCCTACAGGTGGTTTGGTATTTGGCCATTAAAGTCTAAATTTGCAAAATCTGATCATCTTTACTCAGCTCACCAATTTAGAAGCCCACAGGTAGCTAGCTATGATCCCAAGTGGGAGGACCTGAAAATTACAGCT
>NW_015251838.1:0-503 GCF_001447785.1 Gekko japonicus | reverse complement strand
CAGCAAGCTTCATGGCTGAGTGGGGATTTCTGCTTGGCTCTCCAAAGCCTTAGCTAAGTACTCTAACCACTACACCGCACTGGTCCTCTTGTGTAGCTGCTGAGGCTGCGGCACCCCAGCTCTTGGTATCTTTGGACAAGGATGTCTTGCAGAAGCAGTTCTTGACTTTTGGAAGGACTCTGAAGACTTAAGTTCACTAAGATGGTCTGGTCACTTATTTCTAATGTGCTTAGTTTGAGCAGACAGTTCCTTTGAAGATCTTAGGATACTGTTCTGATATTTGAACTCATGTATTCACTTTTATACAAATTTATATTATTTTGTTTAACGATCTTGCCTTATATGTTGCACTTTTTTGAAGGCCTGCTAATTTTGTATGAATTTGTTATTCTCTGAAATGCATTGTGCTCTTAGTTTTGATTGTAAGGATAGCAATATGACTTGCACTTTATTTCTTTTATTGTAAGGTGTCCTGGGTACTTGCCAGTTTGGTGTAGTGGTTA
>NW_015251837.1:0-503 GCF_001447785.1 Gekko japonicus | reverse complement strand
TTCTCTTATGTTCTTATGTTCTTATCATTTTGAACTGACAGGTTCTGAAGGACTGGGTACGTATGCTCATATTTATTTATCAGCAGCTATTTCATCACCTTAGTTCACAATGTGGGAGGGTATTTTTTAGTTACGCATTGTGTGTTGGAGTTATTCTCACCTCTTGTAAAGGAACCAACAAGTAATTAACACATCAGTCAGGAGAAACTTGAACAGCAACATTCGGATGGCCAAAAGAAGCAGGATCTCAGAATAGATATCTTGAATTTCAGTGGGTGATATCTGGTCCTGGGCTGTCACCAAAAAATAAATAAATAATGAAAACACTGCATAGCAACCTTCACAGCAGAACTATATGCAGGCAGGTACATACCTCCTCTAGTAACCTACATATAGGCCTATTTACCTGTTCTCCTAAGCAGGCATGAGTGCACTTCAGTGCATCATCTCCTGGTTTAAAATTATAAACCAATATTTACTGTCTTTAAAATATTATCAATAAG
>NW_015251836.1:0-503 GCF_001447785.1 Gekko japonicus | reverse complement strand
GAATGCATGGGGAATCGGACAATAACTCAATATGACTATCCCTCCAATATAACTCAGTTTAAAGATTTCATTCTGTTTTCTAAACTGAAACCCATACTGAGCTACTTGAGCCTACTGTGGCTACACCTGGTGCTAGAGCCACCGGTTCCGAGCTGCTTGCCTGGTTTCATTCCCACATTCTCGGTACTCCCGTCAGAACAGCGGTGACGATGCTTTCTCACAGTTTTAGCGCCCTGCCCGCCAATTTAGCACACACCCTGGAGTGCAAACCAACATGGTTTCTGATTCTGGTTTTGTGAATTCAGGGGTTCCCCTACTGGTCTCAGCCTGGAAGGGAACCGTGTTTCTCAGGTGGCATTTGAGATGATTCTGGATGGACTTGGGGTGGCTTCTGTACTTTCGTGAAAGAACAAAGGTGGGAAGACCTGGACTGAATACAGCTTCTCAGAGAAATGTTCACTCGGCGCCTTAGCGATACCGTTCAGCCAACTGCTTGCTTGCAT
>NW_015251835.1:0-503 GCF_001447785.1 Gekko japonicus | reverse complement strand
TTCTTCCCCCCCCCCCCATACCTTTTGCAGTAGATTGGGTGTGTCCCTAGGTTCAGAGTTTCTTCAGATCATCTATACCAGTATATCAGTAATGTTGAACCAGTCACTCTTGCTCAACCTAACCTACCTCACAAGTTTATTGAGAATAAAATGGAAAAGAGAGACATGAATAGTTCCCTAAGATCCTTGGAGGAAAAGTTAGATTGAAAAGGCTTCAAATAATACCCTCTCCACCCCAAATTTTAGCGTCTGTTGGAAACATGCTTTGTAGTGGGCAACAATACCAGGATCATGAAAATCTCATTATAGGGGCATGTCTTTGAGAGAGACTTTGTGGTCTACAAATAGTTGATTAATGCTGTTGCAATGTGTGGTCATTTTTTCATTGCATCAGAGTCTTATTTTTCAGCAGTGAAAGCTGAACTGGGATTCTCTAAATTGAGAATTACTGCTTTGGATACTTTCTTGGTACAAACAGCCTAAAAGCTACTTTTATGCTGTGA
>NW_015251834.1:0-503 GCF_001447785.1 Gekko japonicus | reverse complement strand
TCAAAAAGCAATGGAGATCGGTATCAGTTTCTGCCCTATGAAAGAAGAAACACATTGAATTTCCATTGGGAGACAACAGCTACTTAGTCTTCCCGGACTGAATTTTGGAGCCCGTTCATTTCATTATTGCTTCATATTTTTGTACCTGCGGTTCCCTTGAGTTCCAACTAAGTAACAGGCCTCTTTGCACTTTTCATAAAATCAGCCCAGTGTGAATCTTTAGGTTCTGATTTTGTGATAAGCAAAAATAATAAGCAAAGGAGAACAGCACTGTCATTTTCTAAGTGGAAATGTGTTTAAAACCCTGATGATTAGTCTTGATTCTCTATGTAAAAACAGGTCCACCATTCAACTGTACCACTTCTTGTGGATTTTAAAAACATGTAAATTATATCCCTGGAACTGGTCTTAGAAGACTTAAAATAGCTGGGATAAGATGCACCAGAACTTTATTTCAATTTGCCCCTAATTGTCCTAGTTTGTTGTTGTTCAGTCACACAGTC
>NW_015251833.1:0-503 GCF_001447785.1 Gekko japonicus | reverse complement strand
CCGTCTGTGATTTAAATCCTTTGCACAGCATCACCCCCTCCTAACGGCTAGGTTTGAAGATTGGCGAATTAAATCCAAGTCTGCGAAGGAGTTAAATGTGCATGCCATGGAATGACTGCAGTCGTAATAAGGCATTTTTGGAATTTGCCCTGTCAGTTGGTAATATTTCACTTATTGAAGTAACTCTTTGTTTTGAACAGGTTGACAAGGTTTCCTCTGGAGTCTCGGCTGGTGAACTAACTGAGGTATGTTCTTTGTTTGGCAGAGCTGTCTGTTTATTGTTATTATTATTTTTTTTAATCTGATGATCTTTTGGGAGTTTGCGCTTCACCTCCCCACCCCCATGCCCCAGGTTTAATCATATCTGTGAATTCTTGCGGTTTCTTTGCTGCTGTGGATTGGACGCTATAAAAAGCTGAGCTCTCCCCCAAACCAACCAACCAATAAAAGAAATACAAGACTGGCATAACAAGGAGGGGGGAAAACATTGAGTTTTGCAGTCG
>NW_015251832.1:0-503 GCF_001447785.1 Gekko japonicus | reverse complement strand
TTTTCAACAGGGGCCAGTTAAGCTAGCTGATGTCCTTCCCCAGTCTGTCAACAGTGTCTGGTGGATGCAGATACCCATTTTACAAACTTTGGTTGTTGGACCAGGTACTGCCTTTCCTCGAGAAGCAAGGTGATGGGGATCCATGTGCAGGCCACAGCCAAGTTAGACTGCAGTAATGTGCTTTTTGAAGACTTTGAAGAATGACCGAAAATTGCAATTAGTACAAAATATGCTAGCTAGGAAATTGGCTGGTGTGAGTTACAGACAAGGTTGAAATGACATGTCACCTGCAGGTGTCTTGGGGGGGGCATTACAACTCACCAAGGTAAAGGTTTTCTTTGCACTCTGTGAATGTGCAGAGACTGGACTAAAACTACCTCTTTAGGTAGACTAAGTGCCATCCTAAGTAGGGTTGCCAACCAAACCTGGAGAAAAATGTCCTTTCCCTTTGATAGAGGTTTAATGGGATGTTATACGATATGACATACGGGTCCTGAAGCCCC
>NW_015251831.1:0-503 GCF_001447785.1 Gekko japonicus | reverse complement strand
AGAAGTTGCTGGATTCTTCAGCTGGTGATGTGTGATAAATGATTCACTCTGTGCCCTTTCCCCTTCACTTTTGATCATTGTATAATTTAAACTAACATCAGCAGAAGTGATTGAGTAAAATAATATTCTGCGATAATGCCGTGAGTTAAAAGAAGAGGCACAACAAGCACAGGGGCAATGCAGAGTGCCAAAATTTTAATAGTAAATGGGGTCTGGAAAACTTCAGAGAGGTGAGCCATAACATTTTAAAGTATACATTCTTAAGATTCTGAGATACTTGGAATAAGACAATGTGGAGATTTTTCCTACGTTCCTCATTAAAATGTATGTCTTTTGAAAGTTGACCCAGATGTACTTAAAACTCTCCTTCCTTTATCATGCAGAATCGGACATCCGACTAATATATGGTACTCTTCTCCAGTGTCAATCGATGAAGCTTGCCTATGCTAATTCATTGATTTACTGTCCCGATTACCTACATCAGGTATGTCCAACAGGTAGAT
>NW_015251830.1:0-503 GCF_001447785.1 Gekko japonicus | reverse complement strand
TTTGCGCCCTAGCTGGAAAACTGTTGTAATGTTCTGTTTCAAGAAAGTTAGAAACGTGCACTATAAAATCAGAGCTCTTTAACCTTATACCCTCTTTGTCGGCCTTGTCTCTCTTATCTAAATCTCAGCTTTAAAAGGAACATTCTGTAAACCACCTAATGCCGTCACCCTGGGAGCTGAACTGATAGTTAACATTCTTGAATTATATTTACAGTAAAAAAAAAAGGGGGGGAGGGAGCTGTTTGTTACATTTCTCTCTGGACTTATCATTTGACCTCCGCATGTTGCTTCTGCCTTATTATCAGCATCTGTAGGCAGCACTTGAGTGTCGTTGCCAATGGAGAGAAATGTCTCAAAAAGCACAAAACAAGGCTGCAATTCTGTTCGTGCTTGCATGGGAGTAAGTGCATGCCGTAAGTAAGAGCATCAGGACATTTCTCTCCAACACTGACACATATCTTGAGAAGTATGTCTTTGGAGGAACCCCATCCAAATACTAGCCA
>NW_015251829.1:0-503 GCF_001447785.1 Gekko japonicus | reverse complement strand
GCGCCAGAGCACTCCGGTCCCAAACCGGCGGCATTCTCGGGAACGGTTCAGGCTGCCTGCCTGGCTGGCTCCTGCGTTGGCACTGCCCTGGGTCTGCACTGCGGGTTCCCTAGAAACGGTGCTTTACCGGACCCAGGGAATTCAGTGGGACTTAACTCCGGAGTATGCATGTAAGACGCGCACGTTTTAGGAGAGAGGAGGATCGCTTCAGCTCCGGGCTAAGTCGGTGCCGTGCAAGCGACTCCAAGAGGAGCAGGCAGTGGCACCTGGAAAGAGCAGGCTGGAGACCGTCGAGGTTTGGCTGCCCCTGGGCACCCTCGGGTGACGCCTCCGCCACCCCTTCCAAGAAACTGGCCCCGAGTGCCGGGCGCTTGGGCCCCGTGTTGGGCGGAGGCTAGGAATCGGCTCCTGGGGGTTCCGTAGGGCGCCTCAACTCCTGCAAGCTCAGGCCGGCTCGGTGCGAGTCCAGCTGCCCCTTAGAGAGTGTAGAAGAAGGAGGGGGG
>NW_015251828.1:0-503 GCF_001447785.1 Gekko japonicus | reverse complement strand
CTGTTTTGGGTCCCCATTAGGGGAAAGGGCAGAGTATAAATGAAGTAAATACAATAGAATAATTTATGCAATTCTGTTCAGTCCTTTCCTTATCCCTCCCCTGCACCCAGAACCTCTGCTCATGAGTACTAATATTGCAAGATCCTTTTTTAAAAAATTCCAAGCAATCAGCTGCTGCTGTTCAAACCATCTTGATAATTGGGTACCAGCCACAGGCAGTGAGAGCTAATTTTAACCTAATGAACCATTACATATTTAGACCATTCCTCTCCATGTCCTAATTTAGGTTATCATTAAAAGAACAACCAGAGTTATTATTATTTTTTCCAGAAGAGCAGACAGTGAGCTGGGAGAAGGAACCAGTCAACAGCTGAAGCATCTCATTTGCAAATTTAAACACTAAGGCTCTGCAGAGAAAAAACTCAGACAGAGAAAAATCAGTAAATGCCTTCCAAATAATATGTTCTATGCCAGCTTCTTTGCTCAGCCGAGGAAGAAGAAGA
>NW_015251827.1:0-503 GCF_001447785.1 Gekko japonicus | reverse complement strand
GTGGGGGGAGGTATTTGTGAATGTCCTGCGAGGGGTTGGACTAGATGACCCTAGACGTACCTTCCAACTCTATGATTTTATTCTGTAATTCTGTGATTTCTCTTTTCCTGCTATTTGATATGTTTAAAGAGTTTATGCTTTGCTTTGCTAAAGCTGCTATCTCTCATAACAACTCTGATCCAGTGACACATATCAGGCAGCGTAGAATATACCATTATAATCTATTATCTGCTTGAAAGTCTATTTGCTAATTCAGTAATTAGAGGAATAGATTCAGACCTACATTATGCAATCCGATTCCTCTCTTGCAGCTTTGATATAATAAGCACTTAGGTAATGTGTGCACCAGTCCAGGGTTTTATTATAGAACTGTAACTTGGCTGACATCTTGTGTTGGTGATGTCTAAGGCAATATAGATTCCCTGCCTCTCCCTGCTGTTCACTACAAACAAAACTTTTTACTGCAGTGAAGGCAGGCGATAATGACTCAAAAGCCTAGACAG
>NW_015251826.1:0-503 GCF_001447785.1 Gekko japonicus | reverse complement strand
TGATGATGATGATAATGATGATGATGATTCCATTGCCTGCATTGTAACTCTGGTTAGGATGGCATGGTTAGTCTTTGGTAATTATTTGTTTTTCACGGCTCATGTTAATATGGGTGTATATGTGTACCTTCATAATGAATTTGATGGTATTTATCCTACACTAGCTGCAGCACAGACGTATTGAGCAAGCATTGCAATTGACATATTGAGCAAGCATTGGAATCCATATTTGGATAGGCAGGTAGGCCATGTGCACAGCTGACTGGCATTTGGTGTATAGATGATCAAGAAAGAATGCAACTGCCACCTGAGTTTGGCCACATAATTGACAAGCCAAACCCTGATGAATGACAGCTTCAGCAGCTACAAAATCTAACAAGGCTTCTCTAAAACCTTTCCCAAATATATCAATAGAAACAAAATGGGGACACGATTAATCTGGGACCTGATACCAGGATTCAGAAACTTTCCTGAGAAATTAGATGTTGCGCATTTTCACCATG
>NW_015251825.1:0-503 GCF_001447785.1 Gekko japonicus | reverse complement strand
TGGATGGGCTTGAGGTGCAGTCAGCTGCAAAGTGACTCGGATCACTGCCTCCAAGGAGTGGTTCTGTGTCCTGGGAAGAGGGTGCAACCAGTCATCCCTAGTCTCCTTCCTAAGCCCCTCTCTTTGCTTCACAGCCAGCCCCGAACCCCGCCAGCCTCCAGGTTCCTATCAGTTGAAAAGACTAGGCAGCATCGCCCTTCCCCCAGACTTTATCTCTGTTTTCTCATGGCTTGGAGGAAAGGGGGCACTAGGACAGCACAGCTAACATGAACCCTCCATTATTTTATTGGTCTGACCAATGAAAACATGCCTGGAGAGGCATCAAGGGCCAGAACAAGCAGACACCTGAGAACTAGCCTCAGTGAGGACGTCTGACTCTGGTCCACCAAGATTCCACCAGCACTGAATGGTCAATTCCATTGGGGTTTGGTAGGGGACTCCTAGCTGTAGTCTGGCTCCTGTTCCAGGCCTGTATCTGTCTGGTGTTTTTTTGAATACAATCT
>NW_015251824.1:0-503 GCF_001447785.1 Gekko japonicus | reverse complement strand
AGTTGTTTGAGACTTTAGACCTCCTCCCATAAGCATCCTGTCTGGAATGCTGCTGAGGATATGCAGATATCTCTAGCACAGTGGTAGTCGCTCTGTGGCTTATGGAAAGGCCCACTTGCTTGAAGTGGAGCAAGCCGGCTCTGGAGGAAGGGAGTGGAATCACCCACCCACGCATGCACGCAGGCGCACGCACACACACAGTGGCCAGCTTGCTCTTTTCACGGACAGCTGCCATGGTGATGGGGGGGGTCCCTCTCTCTCCAGTTTGCTCTCCTCATGACAGCCTACTGGGTGGTAGGGAAATATGGTAAATTGACACTGAGGGATGTGTGTCAGGGCCAGAGGGGAGCTGGGAATAGATTTGGAGGATGGCTTGGTTTGGGGAGTCATTCCAATCTCAGACTTAGGTTCAGGAAAAAACTACCTTTAGTCATGTTTTGGCAAATAGCTCAGTTTCTCCAAGCCCAGTTCTGAAAAGGATGAGATGGTTAGACAGTGGCTGA
>NW_015251823.1:0-503 GCF_001447785.1 Gekko japonicus | reverse complement strand
TTTTTCCAAATAATTCTGCCAAGGCATATTTCTTTGAGGTTTTTTCCTCCTGGTCACTGAACTTGCTAGAAATGCTAAAGATAATGAAACCTTGGAGATCCAAGTGCAGTCCTTGCTTCCTCTTTCTCTTCTAAAAGGAGTTGATGGAGAGGTATGTTTGTTTCTTTGTTTGTTTGTTTTATGTTTCAGCAAGGATGGAATTGGTTTGAACTTCTTGTAGCTTCAGCAAGCCAAATGTGCCTTAAATGGAAGCAGAATCCATCGCCATGGACTATTTGCATATTGACTGTTGCCTGTGTTTACCTGAATTATCATCTCGTGGCAGACAGCTCTGCTCTGCTTTGATCTCCCACCACCAAAGACATTTTACACGCAAGTCATTAAAACCCCGCACACGCAATTATGACAATTTCTGTAAAGCTCATCAGTTAATATGAGATGCCAGAGCTTTTCATTTTAATATGCTGTGATGTAGAATTAAAATATAATGAAATATTTGGGCT
>NW_015251822.1:0-503 GCF_001447785.1 Gekko japonicus | reverse complement strand
CCACCGCAGCTCCCAGCCACTAAATAGGAACCCCCAAAAGTCATTGAGGGGCTCTACCTAAATAACTATTTCCCTTCCCTATTGGCTGAAGCAAAGGTTTATCTACAAGGCTCTAACCATGGAATGGGGGCATTTTGGGGTCTGGCCCCCTCAAGAATATTCCAGGCCCCTTCTCTGCATATTCAGCTTTCATTAGAAAAGAAAACTGAGGGTAGTTCACTTTTCCTTCTAGAAGCATGGGGGGGGGGGACACACACACATGCAAACAGGATTCTTCTCAGTTGCCCAGTGAAAACTGATCTAGTGCTTTTCTTCCAGTGTTCTGCCCAATGAGAGCAAAGGCAATGAGAGAACCGGCACCATCCTTAACATTTTGCTTTACATAATGTATTTAATACACTTGAACAACTTTAAAATATGAGGTGGTTGGCATTTAGGGTCTGCCTGTTCTGCACTGACTTCTGTCTCCTGCTCCACAGAGGGGAGATTTCTTGGTTGTAGAG
>NW_015251821.1:0-503 GCF_001447785.1 Gekko japonicus | reverse complement strand
GCCATTGGGGTATGCAGGGTGACTGGTATTCCCTCTCAGACCATTGATGCTGTTGGTGGCTGGATCCAAGCCAAGCCTGGGACCTGGCCAGAAGTGATGCAGGATTAGGAAGGGATGAGGGAGTGTTCCTTGCCTAGGGCAATGAAGTACCTTGAAGCAGACCTGCTTTGTATCCCGTGGGCCGCTAAGAAGTTTTGGCAAGCCAATATGGGTCACTAGCTCCCACCTGCTTTTTCACCAGTTAAAACGATTTGAAAAGGTTGGTGAGGCAAGATTTTCCTTTGCAGAAGCTACACTGTTACTGCTTGTTCACAATTTTATGGCTCTAATAATGCTTTCTGTCAGTTAACCTGGGACAGATGGTCTGCTGACAGTTATTGATGGACAACGAGAGGGGAGAATTCAGAAGACCTCTTCTGGCTTTTGGGAATGAAATCACTGGCACGTTAACTTTGGTACAGAGCAAGGGTCCCTAACCATTTTGAGCCTGTGGGCAGCTTTGG
>NW_015251820.1:0-503 GCF_001447785.1 Gekko japonicus | reverse complement strand
TCCTGATTGGAGCAGCGACCCTTAAAAGGGCGGGCTTGTCCTTGGCTCATCGTGAGAACGTCCCACAGTCACTCTGACAGGTTAGCTGACATTCCTAGCCTTACAGCACAACACACAGCTGTTCTTGTCCTCTGAGCTGCAGGTGAAAAATGCTTCCACATACTCCCTTCTGCTGTATGGAGTAGTCATGCAGGATGCTTCATCAAGACCTTCCTTGGCTGCAACCAAAGCAGAGGGTACATTCTTAGAACAAGGGAAGTCAAAGAGTTGCTCTCAGTCAATTCAGGGCATCGTTGGAGGCCAAAGCTTGAGCATAAAACCCTCGCCTAACAGGGCCCAATAGAAAACTGTTGTGCAAACATTTCATGGAAGCTTGAAGGTTTGGGGGGGGAACTTTGGGTACCTCTTCAAGAAGATAACAGCCAACAAGCTTCCCAGCCGTTCCTGATCTTTCCTTGCAACACACAGAAACTGAGGAAAGTGCCCTGACCTGGATAGCCCAG
>NW_015251819.1:0-503 GCF_001447785.1 Gekko japonicus | reverse complement strand
TGTAGAAAATGCAAAAAAAAATAAAAAATCCCCTGCGTGGGGCCAAAAAAAAATATAATAAGTTGATTATCACAGTATGGAGTGAAAAATCTTTTCTCTCCCCCCCCCAATTTTTGCCTACTGCAAAATACTAGTAAGAAAATCCCCCTCCTTGAACTACAACCAAACCTAATTTAAATGTATTTATGCGAATGAGACCCATTATTTCTAGATAAAATGCATCAATGTAAACAAGATTTATTTTCACTGTCAACTTTGAACTAAAGTTGTGATGTTACTCTGTAATGCTGCAGGAAAACTTATCACTTTAATAAGTAATGAATACTGAAACAAATATTTGTGATCTGATTTATTCAATTAGCCCTTCCTTTGTCACTAGGAACATGTGCAACATAAATGGATGGTTCCAGCTTGTAGCATATTTGCATTTCTGCTTCATACTCTTGCAGCAGTCACCAAAGCACCGATTTCTATCTTGTTCACTTATCTAATGATAATGTCTT
>NW_015251818.1:0-503 GCF_001447785.1 Gekko japonicus | reverse complement strand
TGAAGTATTATTCTAATGGCAGGTGGCCACAAGCTGTCATTACTTTAAGCAAAAACTATGACACCGGCCCATTGTGCCTAATAATAGGCGGCATGTTCTCAAAGGAGATGAATGTCAGCCCCGATGCTTAAAGCTTGAAGGAAAGCACTTCAGTGTCCTTGTGTTTTCAAGCCACTCAGGTTCCATTTGCACATTGCGCTCTGGCATGGTCCCTCTTTCCATTTTCTATTCTTTTTTTAGCTCCACAATCAGGACACTGCTCATTTCCCTGAAGCCATGTCTGGAATATTTGAAGAGATATTAAGTAAAGTATTAGTTTATGCCAGAACTGGTGACATTTCCTCATCAATGCATCCATTCATTGTTTTGTATTTAACTGCACTCTGTTGAAAATATACCCTGATCTTCAATATTTCCAGGTCTGGCCTTGAACTAGTCCCCCCTTTCCTCCCCCCAGTTTTTGCTTGAACTTCTAGTGTTCTGATTTCTAGTGCTGCTTTTTT
>NW_015251817.1:0-503 GCF_001447785.1 Gekko japonicus | reverse complement strand
GAGCCTGCCTGTGCAGGAAAGGCAGGATAAAAATTGAAATTAATAAATAATAATAGATAATAATAATAAATTAAAGAAGAAATCTCTAGCCTGGCTTCCGCAGCTCTGCTTCTCAGATCAGGAAAGAGCCAAGGAGAGGACAGGCGGGCTGCTTAGAAAGGAGGAGGAGGAGCTGGGAGACTAAGAGGGGAGAAAGGGGGCTGTGTGTGTAGGAAGGGGGGCTGCTGGCTGATAATAAAGCAGAGACACTCAATACACACACACAGGCACACCAGAGCTGCCCCCTCCCCCAGTGATTGGCAATATGGAAAATGGGGCTTCTCGGCTTCTTGTCAATTTCGGGACAAGTCTGGCCCGTTTCAACAGTGGGTTTCCCCCCTTTCCCTGCATTCCTTTCTGTTCCCTGTCATTCAGTGTACCAGTGCTAAAAGGCATGCTCAAACCATGAGCTACGAGGATTTAAATGGAAGGCCTTTGCTAGACACTACTGCACAGCTGTGATG
>NW_015251816.1:0-503 GCF_001447785.1 Gekko japonicus | reverse complement strand
ACAGAGCATATTCTTTTAGAAGCCAATGAACAAAGCAGAATGGGAGGTTACTAAAGCAGAAATAGGTTTTGGCTCATTGAAGGAAACACGGCTCCCCCGATGTATCAAGCGAAGGGAAGGAAAGAAAGAATTGCACTTGGTGGAGTTACATCATGATGGTGAGCTCTTCCACTGATTAGTTTTAGTGACTGGCCTTTTTATAAAAAAAGTGGTACCTGTAAATGGGTTCTACATGACAGCACCCAATTTTTCTATTCATCACAGCAGAAAACTCTTGAGGATTTGCCACACAAAACAACACGACAGCTATAAGCGCTGCCCTAGCGTTTGCCGCTGTCCTGCTCTCAAGTGAGTTGTTAGGAGTGTACACATGGCTGTACATCTGCAGAACTTTAATGCCGTTAACCGTTTATCTGCTTTCTGCTACGAGTGCAAAACGAAGTGACAACCGGCTGGTCCAAACATCTTTCAAAGACGTTTTTAGATGGGGACCGCCCCCCCCC
>NW_015251815.1:0-503 GCF_001447785.1 Gekko japonicus | reverse complement strand
GGGTATAAATCCAATCCTTTTTCTTCTTTAAATTGTCTTTTAAATGTGCAGAAGTGGATGTTTTTATGATGTTTTTTTAGGAGAACCATTCACAATGCTGTTCCCTGCTTGAGGTTTCTAATAAGGATATCAAAAAGTGATCTTTCAGCCAGTTCCATGAGTGAATCATCCTTCAGGATGTCTTTGTCCAGTCGTCACTCTTTTGCCTCCAGGAACAAGAACAGTTGTGTTGCTTCCATTTCAGCCATAGAAACAGTAAGTAGTGTTTCCATGGATATGTGGGGGACAATTACCAGGAGCATATAAACAAAGCTACCTAGTTGACCTTTTCTATTGTCATGAAAGGGGCTTAGTTATGATTGACTTAACTAAACACTGTTAATGCAGATTAGAATCCTCATTGTATCCATAAGCACATAATAGCAGATGCATCATACCCGATTACCTCTCCAAATACTTTGATTGTGAGACAGGAGCCAAAGAGCTGTTTGAGGCATGCCTGG
>NW_015251814.1:0-503 GCF_001447785.1 Gekko japonicus | reverse complement strand
CTCCTCCTCCACGTGGCGCTCCTCCCCCCGAGAGTATCGCGGGTTCCCCTTCTTGTACAGTACATAAATTCCAATACATGGAGGTTAGGAATGCATGTTCTAGCAGCACTACCAGGTATAAGGAAAGAATCCTCCACATACTTACTTGGAAATTCAACAAGGATGGATTACTACTGAGGCACCTCAAAGACTAGCAGATTGATTATGAGATGAGCTTTAATGGCCCAGAAGCATGAAGTGAGTCTTCATTAGGCAGACCCACAGGCACAGAGGACAGAAATTTAAATATCAGCCGTGCTTTAAAAAAGCCTTGCAGTCTGTATAATTTGTATGAAAGTCAAATTTCTATACAAGCATTGTGACCATTCACAGTAACAGTACTAACTGACAGAACACCCCTCCTAGAAGCCTTAAACCACTTTCTCATGTGTAGTAGAAGAGGAATCCAATCTCTCTATACAGGGTTGCCAAAACCAGCTTGGAAATTCCTTGAGATTTGGGGG
>NW_015251813.1:0-503 GCF_001447785.1 Gekko japonicus | reverse complement strand
GGGTCCCCATTGAGGAGAAAAGTGGAGTAAAAATCAAGTAAATACATCAATAACAACAATGGGGATTAGGAAATGTTTAAAATATTTTTAAAGTGAAAGTTATAAATGTAGAGACCCAGATTTTCAGGTATAGCTACAAACTGAGTCACATCGTCAGCTGGTCCAGCAACCCCTAAACAAGCACAGCAGGTAAGCACATCTGGATTACTTAGACATTTTCCCTGCCCTGGTTTATGGGGCTACATGCCAACTACAATACAATCCTTATCTCATTCCATGTCTCCACACTTCTGGACTGTAAAGGCTGGAATGTCACATGGAGATTGTAAAAGTGCAAAGAGGCTGGACTGCAGTTGCCAAGTCAACCTTCTGGCATGAAATCTTGCACATGTGCATTTGAAAGTACCATTCTGTTTTTCACACTAACCCTGGGAAAGTGGTTGAAAAATACTTTACATGGCCTACAAGAATTTGGTCCAAGGTCTAGCAGAAGGCAGACATTC
>NW_015251812.1:0-503 GCF_001447785.1 Gekko japonicus | reverse complement strand
CGACTGTGCGACTGAACGACAACAACTGGTTTTTAAAATTTTGTTTTGTTTGCTTTAATTATTTTGTTCAGTTTTTCAGTACATTTTACCAATACTGTGCAGAAGTAAAACGATGTGTACTGTAACTGAGCTGAGTTAACATAAACATATAGAAGAATTTTTCTAAAAATGGGTCATGCCAGTTGAGCTAGGAGGTTTTTGGTACTGCCTTAATTGGGGGAGGGAAATCTGGCTTGGTGGCTGTGCATATCCTGCTTGTACAGAAGGTCTCAGGTTCATATTCCACGCCCTCAAACACATGGCCAGTCTCTTGTGGCTCTGGTTGTGATGTTTCTATGAATGGGTAAGAGTAGTCATTGTCAGTGGGGCTTTAATTCATTATTATTTAAGGGAAGTGGCTAATTAAAGTTCCTTTTTGCAAACCTTGGGACCAGGTAAGAATGGGTTTTGAGCTTGTTGTTGGGGTTTGTTGGGTTTTTTGGAGACTTGACCCTGTACCTCCC
>NW_015251811.1:0-503 GCF_001447785.1 Gekko japonicus | reverse complement strand
CAAGGGAACCTTTACCTTTACCTTGTTAATGTTTTCCTTCGTCTATCTTCTAAAAATTAAAAACCACGAGCGACCTTTGGAGTGAGTTACCCATTTACTTCATTTATACCCCACCTCAGTGGGGAGCCAAAGTGGCTTCCATACCTTTGCCATACAGATGAGAAGTGGTTTGGCTTTTAATGTTGGCTTGCGGTCCTTAATATACAGCATTGGTCAGCTTGCCATGCCCAGGGAATGGCCATCTTTTGGGGACATAATATAACCGAGTTGTTCTCCTTGTCGACACAGCTGGATCTTAAGCAAGTCTGACTGATTTAAAAGGGAGCTTGCTTCCACGGAAATGTGTTTAGGGTTGTGCTTTTCATTTTGAAACGCTAGGGAGACAGAATCCCTCCTTTGCAGCTCACTCCTAAGATGCTGGTGCACCGTGACAACTGTGTAGCGCCAGCAGGTGTGTGTTGATGCATGAAGAAGAAGATGGGAAGAAGAGATTGGATTTATAC
>NW_015251810.1:0-503 GCF_001447785.1 Gekko japonicus | reverse complement strand
CTCTGCCTGAGACCCAGGAGAGCTGTTGCTAGACTGAGTAGACAGCACTCACTTTGATTGGCCAATGGTCTGGTTCAGTATAAGGTAGGTTCATGTACTATTTTATTTTCTCTTTTTTCATGTAATTTTTTATTTTATTGTTGTGGTGTTCTTCTGAACCACCTGAACTGGAAACGTAGAATATCAGTACTTGTAATACATTAATAAAGTATGTACAAAAATAAGCCCCCAAGGTTACAAAAGTATAGAACTACAGTGGAGTGATTATAAATCTAACTGATTTGTAGATTTTGGGCTAAGCCACTGATTATCAAAGTACTCCATTATTGTGAAGTAAACTTTATTCATTTCAACTGTATTCAATGATATACCTCATAAGCTTATTTGATTTAAATGCTTGGTGCCTCTGCCATCTGAGGCTAGATGGGTAGCTGCCCAAGAAAGGGCCTTTTTGGTTGTGGTACCAAAACTTCGGAACTTCTGTTAGCTGAATTGCTTTTTTT
>NW_015251809.1:0-503 GCF_001447785.1 Gekko japonicus | reverse complement strand
GGCCTTCATAACAAATGAATTTGACACCTGTGTTCTAAGCAATTCATCACACAATAATCTAGGTTTCTATTACAAAAATGCATTCAGGTATCACAGTGATCCAACACTATGCATGAACCCAACTTGTGCCAGTTGCATGGTCACATCTTACTTCTGCTTCTCGCCACTCCTCTTCTTGTTCAGAGTGTGATGGCAAGAGCCCCAGTTTCAAACAAACCTAATTTACTTAAAATATACAAATGTATCACCTGAGTTAATCAAAGCGAGTTCCCCCATCAACCAGGATTTTGAACCTAGATTAAATTGTGGTTAAGAATCACAGTTTGTGGGGGGAACTAACTCTAGTGAACCTGGAAAACTGTATTCATACATCACGGGTATCTGGGGTTTGTTTAAAATGTACAATGCTTGCTTAATGTCTGAAAAGACAACTTCTCCTTTTCTCCACAGCTGTTTGGCCCTATCTTCTTCTGATTATCTCAGTACCCTGGAGTGAGCACACA
>NW_015251808.1:0-503 GCF_001447785.1 Gekko japonicus | reverse complement strand
GAAAACATTGTTCTGAAGAATCGCACTTCAGATTTAATCTATTCTGAGCAATGTGATTTTCTAATTTACAGAGGGAGATTGTAACATGTCCCCCCCCCCCAAGACATCAGCTATAAACTCATGTCTGCTCGATAGTCTGGTTCCCTGTCTCAAAGAATACAGCTGAAGAAGGCAGAAGGCTTAACATCTGTATCGGAAGATCAAGATGGAAGCCTTGCGAGAGATTAACTGAACTGATTTCCCATAATTCCCACATCAGGAGGAAACTCCTGATAGCTAGAGCAGTTTGACAATGGCATCAATCTACGGAAAGGATGGGCTCTTGAGCAGAGTCTGGACGACTGTCTGTCAGGGCTACTCTAGCTTTCAGTCTCCTGCACAGAGCCTTCCTAACTCTATGATCCCATGGAAATACACCAACGAAACTGGTCTGTGAAATCAATCAATTAAACAACCGTAAATGGTCCAGAAACAACCTAAAGGGCAATTCTGGACCACACTGC
>NW_015251807.1:0-503 GCF_001447785.1 Gekko japonicus | reverse complement strand
TAAGCCGTGTATTTTTAACCGCAGCAGGAAGCCCGGAACGAGGGAAGTGAAACTTCTGCCGTGGGTCGGGCATTTCTCAAGAGAGTTCCTCCTCCGGCCTGCGCGCTTTTCAACCGGCGGACGGAAAGCAAAACTGACCACGGGGAGGTTTCGGCACGGGGTGCCTCGCGGATTAGGAGCCGGAGCCCTCAGACGCCTTTTGCTGACCGTCCCTCTCTTACATCTGGCAGAGCCAGTGGAAAAAATTCTTCTGGCTGGCTTTTAGTGGGCCGCAGGAGAGCCAAATGTTTACATCCCAGCCTCTGAAGAGAGGGGGCGGAGGAGAGAGCGTCTCAGATCCCCTTAACAGCTGTAACGCAATCCACTTCGGCTAAGGACAATAATTTACACGATGAGTGCAAGACTGATGTGACAGGAGGTACATTACTACTCCGTTCTTCCCCTCTCCTTTCCTTAACCCTCTTTCCATATTCTCCAACACTTCATGTATTAATGACGGGAAC
>NW_015251806.1:0-503 GCF_001447785.1 Gekko japonicus | reverse complement strand
AAGCAGAAAGCAATTTTTCTATACAACACCCCATTTTGGATCCAGGCTAGACATACCTGCAGGCACAAGGATTTCCACTCCCAGAGCACAATTTTCCTGCCTCTTTCCTCCTGCGGCAGCCCCAAATGCCCCCCAATTCTGTTATGGGGAGAGGGGACCTCCAGAGTAAAGATTTGGGGCATTTGGAGCTGCTGCAGAACAAAGCAGTGGGGAAATCACGCTTTGTGGGAAGAAATCCTTGCACGCACGGAACCACGCGTCTGCATCCAACCTTCCATTTCCATCTGTGGTTTGTTTGTTTTTTAAAAACTTGCTGTGCCAGAGCTACCACTGTGATCTCCTTGAGGTAGGTGGGTGACCAGTTATGGATTATGTCCAAGCACCTGAAACCAGCAGTCTAGGGATGCTCAGTACAGGGCACACGGCTATTGTACAGTTAATCCTTCCCACCAAGTGCCGGCACTGAACTTGTGTGTCCACAATCCTTAGACATGCGTGTGTCT
>NW_015251805.1:0-503 GCF_001447785.1 Gekko japonicus | reverse complement strand
CCTGGATCTTGGCTTCTGTTGCTACTATGCTTCCTTGAGTATCACTCTGTTGCAGTGTTAGAAGATTGTGAAACAAGCATAGAAAAGAATCGTGTGAAGATAAGTGTCTCCTGATGGCCAGTAACATCAGAAGAACTCTTAAACTGGGCTGAGATAAAGCATGATGGACCTTTTGCAAACAACTTTTCATGGTGAAGAAGCACCTTCTTGGACAATCTTTAGGGGGTTAACAGCAAACAAAGACAAAAGTATTTTCTCAATCAAAATTAGGGCAATGATCATCCAGGAAGCAAGTGTTCTTGATTCTGTCATGTAGCCAGTGTAGTGCCATTACACCATCACATTCACTACATGATCCCTGATAGCTTACATCACTATTCTCCCCACCAGAACTATTTTTTTTAAATGGTGCTGCAACAACAGCCACATGTGGATTGCACAAGCAGTGTCTAGGTAGCAAACAAGGTGAGTGGAAGGGAGGCCCAGAAAACAAGCCCCCCCCC
>NW_015251804.1:0-503 GCF_001447785.1 Gekko japonicus | reverse complement strand
ACATTAAATTGTCTCCATTTATTTTCAAGCGAATTCAGTTTGATTTGCATCAGTTTTTCAGATCTTTTTAAAGCATTAAGTTCTACCTGCATTTGCTCCGTTGCTTCGAGTGCCGATTCAGCTGCTTTACACGCTGCTCCAAGACCTTCTGTTAGTTCGTCTAGTTTGCTTTGGACTGGCTGGAGATGTTCTGCCATAGATTCCTTGAAAAAACGTTGTATGTCTAGTTTTAAGTCCATTAGGTCTTTCTTTAAAAGCGGTTCTTCATTGGGGTTCGTAGAATCCATTGCGTCCGCCATTTTAGACTGTTCTGGCGTCTGTTCCTTCTGCGGCGTATCCTTTTGAAAGTAAGTGGCCACGGAAGCCGAATTCTTCTTTGTGGAAGGTGTTTTTTGTCCTTTTAATTTTCCCATACCTTTAGAGGTGTTTTTCTTCGTTTTTAAAGTATTTTAGAGCCGGGGGGGAAGGGATCGATCAGGAGCGGCAAAATCACGCGTCCGCCA
>NW_015251803.1:0-503 GCF_001447785.1 Gekko japonicus | reverse complement strand
TCAATAAACAAATCACTGCCAAAGAGAGTCTCTTGACCAGGAGTCTGACAGTCTTTCTGTGTAAGCCCAAGCCCGAAGAGCTGTCATGAGGATAAAACGAGGGATGTGAGAATCAGGCACGTGGCTCTGAGCTCCTTGGAGACAGGGCAAGGAAAGTGTGCTCCGCCGAATCCCCTTCCAGAGGGATCAGAAGAAAGCTGGTGAAAATTTGTTTCACGGATGGATTTATTTATTTTTTTGCTCAGAAGTTTGTTACATCAGACTGTGCATCCCTTTGACCAGTTTTTCAAGGAAATATGGAAGGGATTGGAGGGATTTGCCATTCTCTCCTCTGACCTCCAACATGAAGGGAATCTGCAGACCTGTAATTCAATTTGGGGATTAGAGACAGATGCGACAACCTGGAAGGCCAGGGAGGGGATTGTGATTTCAGAGGGAGGGGTTGTCCAGCACTCAGAGAGCTCCCCCTGCTGGTTAATGAGCAAAGCAGAGGACTCTGTAGA
>NW_015251802.1:0-503 GCF_001447785.1 Gekko japonicus | reverse complement strand
CAGAACAGAGAAGGCATGGCCATTTTGTTGCCAGGAGTACCTGATTGGGGAGGATTCACCTAACTTCCAAACAAGTGAAACAAGACTTATCCCTAAGTGTCCAGCGGCAGGAATGGGTGTGGAGTCTTGGGCCACTGCTTTTCTGCTGGAGCAGGTGGCAGATGCAGATATTCTCCTGGCACTGGTAGTCCTCTGCAGTCTTCAGTAGTGTTTCCTCCCCTGACATGGCAAAGCCCTTTTGGAGACAAAACAGCTGGGGGAGGGATGGCCGAAGAGGCCAGTGACTAGTGAGTCAAGGCTGGAGCCTGCCCCTCCTTCCTTGCAAATGGCCCCCACCCTGGCCGTTTTGCCGCAGAGAAGTGGGGGCCAAGGTCCCCAAGCCATGCTTGCTGCTGCAAACAGAGTCATGCTTGCTGCTGCAAACAGAGTTTGACTCATGTGGGGAGACTGATAGGGGGCGTCAGAAGCAGCCAGATGTCCCAAGAAGAGGAGAGCTTTCTGTA
>NW_015251801.1:0-505 GCF_001447785.1 Gekko japonicus | reverse complement strand
GGTGATCCTGTCTTGGTGTTACCCATTTTAAAATTAACTGCTTCCATTTTACCAAAAAAAGGGGGGTAAATAAAACAGTACATGCCCTCTTTTATATCTCTTACACATGTAGGGCTGCCAATTCTGGGCTGGGAAACACCTGCAGATTTTGGGGTGCAGCCTGGGGAGGGTGGGGTTTGGGGAGGGACCACAGCAGGATATAATGCAACAGAGTCCATCATCCAAAGCAGCCATTTTCTCCAGGGGAACGGATCTTGGTTGTCTGGAGGTCAGGCCAGGCAACTAGCCCCTTATCTGTCTCGCCCTGACGTAGCCACTTTAATGCATGCAATGGTCATCTCCAGGCTGGATTACTGTAACTCCCTCTATGTGGGCCTACCCTTGAGGCTTACTTGGAAGCTCCAACTGGTGAAGAATGCAGTGGTGCGGGTTCTTATGGAGACCCGGCGCACAGCACACATTCAACCTGTGCAATATGAGCTGCATTGGCTTCCAGTGGAGTACC
>NW_015251800.1:0-504 GCF_001447785.1 Gekko japonicus | reverse complement strand
ATCCAATCTCTTCTTCTCTTCTTCTCCTAGATAGTCGTATTTTATTCATGTTGCGAGGCGCCCTGAGCCCACTGTGGGATAGCGTAGGATACAAGTGCAACTTTCCATTTTACACGTCAGGGAAACTGAGGGATTCATCCAAGTTCTAAAGTGGCCACACAAGTCCGCTATGTAAGAACTCTCTGTCCTTTAAAAATATTACAGCTGCAGGGAATGTGGAACAATGATCTGCAAATACTGCAAGACTTGATTCAGACATATGACTGTTGCTGTTCCAAGCAGTATTTTTTTTAGTTTCAACCTATTACTACAATTTTTTAGAGGGCAACAGTGGAACCCTAAGCAGAATTACACCTTTCTTGAACGCACCAAAGTCGATGGACTTAGAAATGAGCAACTCTACTTAGGATCGCGCTGGAAAACAGTTAAGAGCTAGCTTTCACTTAAATTTCATTTGTAAGCCGCTCACAAGTTATTGCTGATGAAATAGGATAGATTTTGAAT
>NW_015251799.1:0-503 GCF_001447785.1 Gekko japonicus | reverse complement strand
TCAGAGGGATCCAGCAGTACCGCGTTTTCAGGGATCTTACCCGGCTGTGCATTGCCTTGATCCTGCTGCATCGAGGCTGGGGAGGGCATGGGACGTCCTCTGTCGATTCCCCCGGCTCCCGGAACAGTCCCTGATAAGGGTCCAAGGCTCGAAGCCGGATCCCAAAGATGGCCACCGGCTATCCGAAGACACGCTTGTAGAATGGCGGGCTCATCTAGATCATGCTGCCAGCGGTGCTTCTGGGCGCCTCGCGCCGCCACCGCTCCTGCAGCCTCTGTTGGGGGTGCGCGATCAAGCTGCGAAAGCTGATCGGCCCCAATGGTTTCCTGTGCTGCCGCCAATGCGGCATGCGCATCTCCCTCGTCGCCCGAAGAGAAGACCTTGGGAAGCTCCTTAGCCGCCATAGCGACTTGAATGAACTCTTTGGGTTAAAAACCCTGACGTCTTCGCTCCAAAACCGGAGCAGAAGGGAAAGAAAGAATGAAGATCGAGAGAGAAAGGGA
>NW_015251798.1:0-503 GCF_001447785.1 Gekko japonicus | reverse complement strand
TCTTCTTCTTCAAACCCTTCCCTAATAATTCTGAACACGGACGTTGCCCTCTTCGTTTCTGCTGCACACTTAGAGTTCGTATTTTCAGTGAGCTCCCCACTGTGACCCCAAGATCTTTCCACGGTTGCCCCAGCCAATTCGGGCCTCCATTTTCTGAGGGCTAGCATCTTTTGGTGTAGGTACCATGCACAACAGCAGGGCAGGTATAATCCAGTCCCTCAAGCCATCCATTTCCTTTCCGACGACAGACTCGAACATCTCCTGCGAGGAGCTCGGGATCCATCTGAATTCCTAGACTGGCAGAAGCAGATGCGTGAGAATGACCTGCGTCAGCAGCTGGCGGAAGCAGAGTGTCGGAGGCTGCAAGGGAAGCTGAGCTACGAGGAGGCCATTCTGGCCCATCAGAACTGTGCTCAGAAAAACCAGGAAAGGGCCGAACAGGAGAGGTTAGAGGTACTACGTTAAGACGTTATTCAAATCAGAATTGGGCATCGTTTCCCCTG
>NW_015251797.1:0-503 GCF_001447785.1 Gekko japonicus | reverse complement strand
AACTTTCCAGTGACGTGAATGCAGAACTTGATAGCGTTGTAGTCACTGTTCCCAATCAGTACAACAGCCGCTGCATCTCGCGCCAGGTCTCTTCCAGCTCCAGTTGAACCAAACCCAAAGTCACTGCGTGCTTCTGGTTGACTTCATGATGTACAGCCGCAGTGCGCAGTCAGTTATCATACCTTGAACCCTTATTTCCTTCATTGTGCGACGGTCTGACTGAGGCTGTTAGGAAAGGCCCCCACGTTTTTGTCATGTTGCACAGTGCGCGATGCGGAATGGCCGAGGAGGTCCTTCTTGGAGGAGGGGCCGAGGTGTGCTGGAATGGCTCAGCCCAGGAGGTGATTTTTACTATGGATAAAGGCTTTTCTTCACGGATTGTCTTGCTGCTTTACCAGATATGTCTGTATGCTACACTGATTGTCTCATTGTCTGCAAACAGACAAACTTGTATGCTACCCTGATAGTCTTAGACCAGGGGTGTCAAACATGCGCCCCAGGGG
>NW_015251796.1:0-503 GCF_001447785.1 Gekko japonicus | reverse complement strand
AGTATAAAATGTAATTAAGGAAGTGGAATCGGCAAAATAATTTTTGTTGTTGTGCTGCCTTTGTAGCATCCTGAATATAGTCACATACATTATCTTGGTATCTAAAAAATGGGAAGAGGTTGCTTTGCATGCTTGAACTTTTTTTCTTAATTTTTGTTTCCTAATACAGGAGCAGAAGATTCTAAAGAGCCATTTTAACTGGATTAATGAACCAAATAGTCTTGCTTAGGACCATTATTCACTTGCATCTCTGACCATCAATACAAAGGTAAGTCTAAAAGGGTGACCGTATGTAGTTACAAGCATTTTCAGAATACTTGAACAGGATGCAGGAAAAGTGGCATAAAAATTATTAAACAAAAGAATATCTTGTAATAGGTGTGATGAGAGGCTTCAGTGTTATATTGTGATGTCTTTGGTACAAGTTTGGTTGATGTTTCTGTCTGGGCCACAGTCATCACTACTGCTGAATGTATTCAGAAAATAATCTGGGTTGGCTTCAG
>NW_015251795.1:0-503 GCF_001447785.1 Gekko japonicus | reverse complement strand
TGCATGTTTGTGAAGAATCTGTGGGCGGCACCAAACACCAGCTAAGATCTCCCTTCAAACATCCAAAGAAGCTTTCTAATTACACCTACTCTTTTGGACCGCACATTGATTTGTTTGCACGTCCTCCCAGCCACTGGGAAACAATTTGCACGCCCCTATGCGCACAAACACACGCCAAAACCGTTATTATCTCTTCCTCCTCCACCCTTGGGATTGTCAGGCATTTGGTGGGAAAGTCAGCAAAAGAAGAAGTCAAAAGAAAAGCCGAAGGGGAAAAGGCTCGGTTGGAGAACATGCGACAAGCAGCAATTCGCGCATTTCCGGAGTTCGCTGGGCTTAGGAAGGGTGCCTTGGACGGCGTGGCCAGTTTCACGGTGGTAAAACATTCTGTAACAAGCAATGTGGGAGTCTCCAAGGGGTGACAACACAGAAGTCCTGCTCGGCTCGCTGAAATATCCCTTTCTACACACCTCTTAAGGGGCCACGGTGGCTCAGAGGATAAA
>NW_015251794.1:0-503 GCF_001447785.1 Gekko japonicus | reverse complement strand
CATCCTGTGGACCTTAATTATGATCTCTCTGTTTGTCATTCTGGGTAAGTCCGCTAAGCCAGTGTGGTGTAGTGGCTAGAGTGCTGGACTAAGATCTGGAAGGCTCTGCATTGAAAGATGACTGAGTCACCTTGGGTCAATCACTCTCTCTCAGCCTAACCTACTAACAGGGTTATTGTTGAGAAGATAACATGGAAGCGAGAGAACAATGTTATGAGCCACTTTTGATTCCCCACTTGGGGATCTCCCACTTGGCAGAAAATCAGGAAATATATATTAAAAAATCGTATTTGTGGCACCCCGGGCTATTGGCAGCCCTGGACAATATTGCAGCCATGCATCCTGATCCTCCGCATGCTTACTCAGGCATGAGACATCTGTAGTGTTTACTTCCAGGAGCATGTGGATAGTATTGGAGCCCTTATCTGCTGTCTGAACATCCCGTGCTTTTAAACAGTAACAACTAGCTTTAGTATTGGGGAAATGTTATTTTGCTCTTTGAC
>NW_015251793.1:0-503 GCF_001447785.1 Gekko japonicus | reverse complement strand
TCTGTTCCATGTACAATTCAAAGATCTGGGCCTCTGAACACTTAAGACCCTGAAATTCCTGGGGTGTGGTACGTGCAGGAAGGCTTACCCTTTGCCTGCCGATGACGGGCAAGCTCCCGCCCCAGCCCTCATTCGCCCATGCTCAACCAAGTGAACAGTGGGAGAAACGTGTGTGTGTGTGTGGGGGGGCATCATTCCTTGTGTGATGCTCTAAGAAGTTCTGTGATCTTTACCATGGAGACCCAGTAGAGCATCACTTGGAGGGGGCCGAGAAGTCACTGTTCAGGGATTACCTAGAGGTGACCCCAGCATCTTTGACACGCCTCCTCTCCAGGCTTCACCACCTCGAAGCTGGAGGCCTGGCCGCTCCGCTCGAAGGACTGCTGCTCCTCCCTCCAGGCCACCTTTTAAGATCTACCTCTTGCGCCTTCCTGCTGGGTCTTAACCTGCAAAGCTGAGAGAAGGGGTGACCGGAGGCAGGGCTTTTTCAGTGGTGGCACTTT
>NW_015251792.1:0-503 GCF_001447785.1 Gekko japonicus | reverse complement strand
GGCCTGGGTCACAGTCCTGAGCTGAATCGGGCTCTGGAACACTTCGGAACAGTCGTTCCCCAGTATTACGTCTGTCTGTAGAATGAGTTAGGAACACCAACCAGACTCATAGCAGATGTAATATATAGTTTAACCTGTAGATGCACCAGTTATTTACAAATATCAGTCACTTCTTTAGATCACGTTTGCCAGGAGACTGCCAGCTGCGTGTGCTGGGAGTGCACACTACTTGTGATCCTCCTGGTATGTGTGGTTGCCATATGGTCTGAAAGGGGCAATGCACAGAGTTTTCAGGCACATACAGGCCCCTTGCACACTCAATAAACCCTTAATTTTTCAGGGTTCTGGATCACGTGTACTGAAACTGCAAATCTACACTTTTCCTCTTTCAGATAATATGGCTACTGTGTGCAGTTGCCAGTCTCCTGTAGGCATGATTGTAACAACTGAAAGGGACCCTTAATCCCTTCCCTTTACAGGTTTATGTCTTGAGCAGTTGATAG
>NW_015251791.1:0-503 GCF_001447785.1 Gekko japonicus | reverse complement strand
TGACACTGAGGTTATATGCTCAAAAGGCCAAGAGAGACAGACAACGTTAATCTTGTTGCTGAGTATCGTACAAACACAGTACAGCTAACTACTAAGGGTTATTTTCTTGAGTGCTCCCTATTCCCAAGTACAGTGTAAAACATGGGATAGTCTACTGTAGATCTGTGAGGATTATGGAATAAATCCATCACAAACTTTGTATCATTTACATCCTAATTTAGGCACACACACCCCTTGAGAACTATCAGGGATTATTCAATAGCAACAGTGAAGCAGCAACACATAGACATTAAGGGAGCACTTCTTGTGTTACTTTTCTTTTCCAGTGTTCTAGAGATATCTTATACAATGTCAGCTGAAAGTCTGAGGTCTGTTTGGAAACTTTGTTGGGAGTGCCAGTACTGGACTTTATTTAATCAGCTATTTTGTATGCCACTTTTCTGCCCCATTTAGGACACCCAAGTCAGTTCACAATGCATAGAGTTGCCAGCCTCCAGGTGCTA
>NW_015251790.1:0-504 GCF_001447785.1 Gekko japonicus | reverse complement strand
TTGTTAACTCTTAATTTAGTTGACATCCTTAAAACTATACTTACCAAAATTACTGGCATCCTTCTCTTTGCTGTATCAAAAGTTCTTGATTGTCCTCTCCATCTTTGACTCCTTGGCTGCTTTTGATGCACTTACAGTATGATCCTAAGGAGAGGTACACTTTATTGAGCTCACTGACTACAGTGGACTTAGAATATAACTGTGTTTAAGATTACACTGTTAATAACTGTCTTTTGCTTAATTACCTTCACACCCTACGTTTCTTTGACTTTACTGGCTCTCCTCTACCAGTCTAATTAATCAATGTTTCTAAATACAGCAGCTCTTTTGTTTGCTCCTTTCTTTAGGAAATCTGTCTTTCTTAGTTTACTCCTTCTTTGTTCTTGGG
Source organism: Gekko japonicus (assembly GCF_001447785.1). Classification (NCBI taxonomy): domain Eukaryota; kingdom Metazoa; phylum Chordata; class Lepidosauria; order Squamata; family Gekkonidae; genus Gekko; species Gekko japonicus. Next base: position 116 of record NW_015251790.1, on the reverse strand, counting down.
TGACCTTGTCAAATACCATAGATGTCAGTCTCTCTTATACAAGGATGACATCTGGCTCTGTCCCTGAACTTCTTTCCTCCATCCAGTTCCATATGTCCAGTTACCTGCCTAATACT
>NW_015251789.1:0-504 GCF_001447785.1 Gekko japonicus | reverse complement strand
TTCCCAATCCAGAGCTGGCAACCCTACTAGCGACCCTTCAGTCTTGGTGGCCAGGAGTTACAGTGTATACCACTGCAGGGCCAGCCCATGGCAAAATAGGGAAAGGAGCTGGGGTGGCTGGTGCCAGGCTCACAAGAGTGGTGCAGGGCAGTATACAATTTTCAGACTGTATGACAAAAGTTGCTGCATACCAGAGTAGTCACAACCACACTAAGCCACTGAGATACATTTTTTCAAAACAGGCAATGTAGTTAAGATTAAGCATCCCCAAAAGGGTACCTAGCGAAAGCATCCTCATTCTTTCTCGTTTGTTAATGCATTGGCTAAAAAGCGAGGATTGTGTACAAACAAACAGATGCTCAGAGATGATTCAGAGGAGTACCAAGGAGTAGTGGAAGCGCCTCCAACCCGATATGTCATGTTAACCCTTTCATCTCCCTGCGCTTCTAGTATCAATGGCTTAGATCCTATACATCTGCTCTGCTTGTAGAAGAGGGTATTTTT
>NW_015251788.1:0-504 GCF_001447785.1 Gekko japonicus | reverse complement strand
CCCCCCCCCAATGCAAAAAATGCCCTTAATGCGCTATTCAAAAGGGTGTATTCTTGAGGACCATACCCATAGCAGTAGATCCACAGAAGCACAGTCAGAATGGAAACGCAGCTCTCTCCCCTGCTCCTCCGGGGAGCAGCCTCTCTCAAAGGGCTTCCCTGCACGCATCCACAGACTGGCAGCCTTTTCCCAAGCATCCTTTTAGGCTCAGCAGCCAACAAGCATCTTTCCTCCTTTTGTTTCCATCCACCCAAAATCTGTAACTTCCTGGTTTTTTGTTCTAAAATGCAGCAGACTTGGCCAGGCAAGCACAGTTCCAGAAACACAAGGCAAGGTTTATTCTGTCTGAACACTTCTGACTATAGAAGGAGTTGTGCTAAACTCAAAACTTGGTTGCTTTCTGAATTTCAGAGGGCCAACTCGTCCGTTTTTGAAGTCTGGTCTAATTTGCTTTCTGTTTCTTGTTCCCCAGTTTAACAACTGCAATTAGAAGAGAAGAACTTC
>NW_015251787.1:0-503 GCF_001447785.1 Gekko japonicus | reverse complement strand
TACTTGAGGATCTGATTTTGTGTTCCCTTAAGATTTCTAAGAGAGGCTGGGCCCTGGAATCTTCTAGAAGATGGTCGTTTTTCATAATCAGCTCAGTTCTTCTAGTGCTTTGTTAAAGTAATGCTTTAAATGCCTGGTTATGACGTGACAGTATCTGAACAATCAGCGGACCAGGGTCAGTCTGGCTAGTCCAGTCAGTGCCAAGCCTCATTTGCCACTGCAGTTGTGCTTTTCACATGGCTGGAAAATGGGTCTCCGTTGAAGACGGAAAGATCCTGTAACTTTTTTTTCTTCTTGAGTGCGTGTTCTGTTGACAGTTTGGTGTAAAGATTTGGGTCCCAATTTATGTAATGCAACGTACACAACTTTCTGTGAGGCGCAGTGGAAAGGAAGGTTACATCAGCCTTGCAAATAAACCCACAAAAAGCAGGTGTGGACAAGAAAGTCAGAACGGAGCAAGCCAGACCGAGCAGCCCTTGCAGCGCTAAGCAGAGCTACAGAGC
>NW_015251786.1:0-504 GCF_001447785.1 Gekko japonicus | reverse complement strand
CTTCCTTCGTCTCTCTCACTTTGTGCCACTTTGTTCTCCCCCTCTTTATATACCAAGAAAGAACTTCTTTATTTTTTCAGCTGTTAGGAAGTAATTTTCTAATGCAGTAACCAGCACTGTGAATAAAGTTGAAGAAATGAGTCATACCAGCTGCTTAACCTTATCATCATTTTCTTGGATTTAACCTATAATTTTAAATTACCTGCTTGGAGCTGCCTAATTCTGTCCCCCCATAAAAATGACTTCTCCATATTGCCTAGAGATAATATGCAGATTGAAGGGCTGCTTTTCTGTTCAGACCTTTCTTTCCCCTGTTAAATTCAATTCTTTCTGTGCCTGCTGTTTTTAACACTGGACCACCATATATCACTTCACAGTTGTCAAAAGGGAAGATTCGCCTTGCTTGGTACAGAGGGTGACAGTTGCAAATGCTGGCATTTATCGTTCTGTTTTCTTGGGTTTCTTTTTCAGTGTGGTACCAGCAGAAAAGAGCAAGAGTCCAGT
>NW_015251785.1:0-504 GCF_001447785.1 Gekko japonicus | reverse complement strand
GACTGTTAACTTGCGATAAATAAATGGAGCCTCCATGCTGAAAGGCTGTCTACCCCCGAGCTCAAGGCACTCTGGATAAATCAAGGAGGACTGTATCCACCACGTCCTGCTCGTAATCTCCCGAGACGGTTCCAACTGTCCGCTTTCGGCAGCAGAGCACAGGATTCGGCGCTACATCGGGTCTGATCTGGCTGGGTTGCTGCTACATTCTTGGCCGTCTGCTGCGCTCAGGATCAGCGCTCTGAGATCCAAGACGGGAGGTCGTGCATGGTCCCCGATCCCTGTTAAATAGCGATGCCCGGAACGGAACCGGAACCTCCTGGATCTGCACGGCCGCTGAACTAGGAGTTAAGATCGCGTCCGAGGGCATTTCTTCCCCGGCCAGCAATAGCCGCTGTGCAGCTGGTTGGCTTCCTGCTGTGGTCTGGGACTCCTTCTGTTCCTCTGGCCACCCTTGACCTCTTCCTGTCAGGCCCCGGTTCTGCATCTGGCATTCGCTCCACA
>NW_015251784.1:0-504 GCF_001447785.1 Gekko japonicus | reverse complement strand
TTATACCCCACTGAATTCTCTCCCCTCCCTAAACCCTACTCTTCCCAGGCTATGCACCCCAAAATCTCCAGGAATTTGCCATACCAGTGTTGGCAACCCTAAAGTCCTGGCCCCACCCTTTTACCTGCTTTTTTAAAAACCTTTAGCGAAGCTGAGGTAGATGCTTTACATTCTTTCACTAAAAGTATCACTTTTCTATCTAGCTGAATGTTATCTACTTGGTGGGACATAGCGGATTCACGGTTAGAAGCCATTGGTCTAGAAGAAGGCTGCAGTCTTAAAAACACTTTCCTGGAGTAAGATCCATGGACTAAAATAAGAATTACTTCAGAGTAGACCTGCCTATCATTGCTCTCTGCATGTCCTTTCTCATCCCAACTGCTTGATAACTGTTTAGGCAAAAAGGCTAGGAAACAGTTCAGTCATAAGAACACTTTCCTGGGAGTAAATCACATAGGATAGACCTGAGTACTGCAGAGTTTTGGGCGAATGTTAGAAATGATG
>NW_015251783.1:0-504 GCF_001447785.1 Gekko japonicus | reverse complement strand
TTTTTTTTTTTTTAAATCCATTACCCCAACTTTTTAACCCGCCTTCTACCAAATCATAGTTTGCAACTTTGCTAGTGGCACTATAGTAATAATACACGGGAAGCAATAGTCGGTGAAGTATAATCCTTTTACAGAATTGCAGTATTTTATTCCAGCAGGTTTGCAGAAGCATAGTGCAATAAAACTGGGCTGTGTGCCTTATTTACTGGATTAAAGGATTTAAAAGCTATTGGGGAAATGGGGGGGGGGAACCCACAATAGAGAATGAAACTGTCCTATGTTATTTTTTCCAGACTGCTTGTTTATTGTTCTCTTTTATGAACAAACAAGGACCAAGATCTAAATAAAGGCCGCTCTAAAGCCATACATTCTGTACACTGTTAGCCGTGGCTCCAAGTTTTTAAGTGGTCTGAATCATCAAGGGGAGGGGGGGAAAGGAGAACGACATGACGAGCAAAGGAGAGGGACGTACTGCTCAAGAGTAAGTCCATATTAGAGGGAAAC
>NW_015251782.1:0-504 GCF_001447785.1 Gekko japonicus | reverse complement strand
ACACTGGCTTCTCTTATGTTCTTATAGCTCAGCCTAACTTACCTCACAGAGTAAAGGGGAAGAACAATGTGAGCTTCCAGGAATTCCTTGGAGGTAGGTGGGGATTTTTTAAATTTATGCACATTTATAACAAGTCTGAAACATTTCTGACTACTACATAATTTTATTCATTTACAAGTATAAACATGCCTGCCTTGTATTATCGGTACGCTTGAATACTCAAGGAGGAATGAGGAAACTGGATCTACAGCACACTTTTTTAAAAAGGCAAAACCAGCACAAAATGTGACGCTTCAGGGAGGAAAAGTGCTTTTCCTAAGCAATATTTGTAGAGTTCTAGAATAAACTATATTGTAGGGGTGTCAAACATGTGGACGGGGGCCAGAACTAGCTTGTCCGGGGCTCTTATCTGGCCCAAGAACAACTGGTGTGAGAGAGGGAAGGTAGGAGGCTGCTTGGGGGGAGCAGACACATAGGCACATATGGTGAGATGTGTGTGGTCAA
>NW_015251781.1:0-504 GCF_001447785.1 Gekko japonicus | reverse complement strand
TTCCAGTTTTTTTCCGGGCGTTCACATCTTTAATTAAATTATGCCCAAAACAGAAAAAAAAAGAATTTGATATGATTATGGTGGGAGGGGCCCAGGAAGGCAACAGTGTCTAGGCCCCACAAAAGTCATAATGCGTCCCTGGTTATGCGTCACAGTGAAAGCCAGAACCCAAAGAAGAAGGTGGGTGCACCCGCATGAAATATGTTTCCAGACACCGGCTTCAGGCAACCAGCAGTGTATCTACCAGCTACTGGGGGTACCTGCCATTCTCTTACCCCCTAGCGTAGTAAGAAACTGGACGAGCGAGAAACATATCGCACGGTTTATAGATCTATCGAGACTCTGTACACGCTGGGTGATCCAGATTTCTGCAACCTGAAAAGAATTCTGCAGCTCGCATCATGCGTAACACAGATGTCAGGTTGGACCCCGCATCTCTGTTCCGCACACTGTGGCATCCTCCCCTTCCCCAATGCAGTAGAAAAGAGCAAGTGTCCTGTAGCA
>NW_015251780.1:0-504 GCF_001447785.1 Gekko japonicus | reverse complement strand
CCAATGAACAAAGCTGTTGTGGCAGAGCACATCTTCTATCCTAATAACCTTAGTATGGGACTGGATGTTGTTATTTAGTGGTTAAGGATGTTCTGCATATGCTTAAAAGTGCTCTTTTCTTTATTACCAGTTTTATTCCAGTATGGAGCACTGAAATGCAGTTTTAGGGCTATACCCCGATGACTCCTTGTTCTGATTAAATTCTAGTAGAAGAGTTTTCCACTCAGATACAGGATTGTGACTGTTCTAAATTAAGGATTAAGAGCATACTGTAGTAGTCCTGAGTGCTGGTGGTGAGGATGAACTTCTTCTGTACACAAAAGGTGGACCAAGCTGTCCTCAAACGGTTTCTTCTGGAACATACAGAAAACCAGATCTTTTTGTGGTACATTACTCTAGAATAACTGTCTTCTCCTTGCTTCTTTATGAACAGGCTCCAGGTCTGGATTCAGAAATATTGTGCAGGAGAAAATATAGCAGTGACAAAGAATATTTACTTCTGTC
>NW_015251779.1:0-504 GCF_001447785.1 Gekko japonicus | reverse complement strand
ATTCTGGGTATAAGCTTTTGTGTGCACTTTGTTCTAACACTAAAACATGTTAGTCTGCATGTCCAGCTCAAGAAAGTTATACCCCAATGGCATCTTGTTTTGTAATAACAAGCAACGGAATTGCCAAAACCATTTTTAATTTGGATTGATTAATCCACTGTCTAGAAATAATACTGATGGCCTATTCCTGTATGCATTTTTGCCATTTACTTGCAGATGTGGATGAGAAAATGTACGTAGAATTTTTATATCCTTCCACATCACCCTACAATTTGTTTAAACTCAGTTGACATGTTTAAGCAATCAAGTGATGTGAAATCACTGGAGGACCAGGTAATGAGATAAGAATAATTTGTTCAAGGGAGGGAAACCTATCAAATGAACAATGCCTAATCAGCAAACTTCCACGCTTCAGGTATGTCTAAACGCATTGATTTAATTAGGTAGTAGTTAGAGATTTCCTGGGATAACAGGAATGACAGAGATTAGTTTCCCTGGAGAAAA
>NW_015251778.1:0-504 GCF_001447785.1 Gekko japonicus | reverse complement strand
AAGGGATTAACAACGTTGGGGAGGTCTGAAAAACAGCAGACTGTAGTGGTACAGTCCATTTTACCACCTTAGAATGCTACTGTGTGGTTGTACTGCATGTGCAGGCCAGGCCTAAGGTAACTTCTGCCATTGAATTCATTCAGTAAGTAAAGCCAAAAGGTAAGAAGGCTTTTGCAGTACCTTAGAAAGCTGTCAATATCTTTTCCCAGTAGGGCTGCAGGCCTGTTAAGGAATTGTATGAGAACAGCTTCCTCACTAAAAAGGAGAAACGGAGCACAGCGAAAGGTTTCATTCCATATTTTGCACAGTATGGTGGTGAAGAAAAGGAGACCTTTCCCCACTTTAAGACCTTCGTGGGAGGAGACACTTGACAGAGTCATTATTCAAGTGGAGGAGGTACAAAAGAAATCTCTTCCACCCCTCATCCCCCAAAACCCTACCCCTTGCAAATAATTATTTACATGATAGTTTAGTATACCTAACCAGTGTTCCCTCTAAGCTGAG
>NW_015251777.1:0-504 GCF_001447785.1 Gekko japonicus | reverse complement strand
GCCAATGCTCCCAATAAATTCTTATGTGCTTTTAAGGACAGATTAAACCCGTGCAGAGGGCGGAGGCTGCCTCCTCTCCAGGCCGTATTTCATGCACACCTGTAACCTAAATAGCCAAAATGACTTGCCACAACACGAGCAGGCATCCAACCGGGCACGGATTATATAATTTTTACACTTGGCCTTTAATTGGCATGAGATCTGGGCTGCCTTGGCAGGGAATTTGGCGTCTTGGGTCCTTCAGCGCGATGCACACGGCCTTGATTCGTGCTCCCAGTGTGATTTCCTGACTCACTTGGAGGCCCGTGGCCAGCCGTCACTCGTGCTTTTAACAGCGGCTAGCTCCAAGCAGGGCACAAAAATGAGGGGCTTCCCTCGGTATCTGTGCCTCACCTCCAAGAGTCAAAAGCATACTGCCACTGCACATGGAGGTTTCATTTAGCCACCATGTTTGAAGCTGTCGTGGATCATCAGGGCCAGGTTGGTGTCGTGGTTAGGAGCGCG
>NW_015251776.1:0-504 GCF_001447785.1 Gekko japonicus | reverse complement strand
TGCACAAGTGATTCAAGTGCTCATTAGTAGTTAGTAAGTGCTACCATTATGTAATAACTGGTGTAAGCACTTGAAAAATCAAGTGCTATTCCTAAATTTGTCCTTAAAAGCCAACATTCACGGATGCAAAATCGGAGGGTTTTGTTCTTTTTTCCACCAGTTTTTCTTGCTTTTCCCCCTCAATGGTTGTGCACAACCTGTATTGGTTTCCCTCTTCCTCTTCTCTGCTGTGCTTTCCCCCCGGGACGCAAGAAAAGATGTTGAACTCGGTAGAGGGAAATCCAATATTCCCCAGATTCATGGCCATTGAGATTCCCACAGTGAATTTGTTTGAGTCCTCTAGAGCAGGGTCTTCAACCCGTGGGCCGGAACCCGCAAGTGAGCTGCCATTTTTCTGCTACATGCACAGGCAGCCATAGTGCTCTGCTTCGTGCCCCTGTTTGAATGCTTGCTGAGAGGAGCCGGGTGACTGCGCGGTAAGGTCTCTCTGCACTGAAGAGACAC
>NW_015251775.1:0-504 GCF_001447785.1 Gekko japonicus | reverse complement strand
ATCCAGTCTCCTCCTCCTCCTCCTCCTGAGCCAGCCTTGGCTGGAAGGGTGGGATAGAAATAATAATAATCATCATCATCATTATTATTCCTGTTTTAAAATAGATTTTGTACAACTTGAACATTTCCCATTAGGTTAATCCAGGAGTAAATACATTTATTTAAAGTATTTTATGCCGTGTTTCTAGCCAAATAAGGGTCCCCAACAATCAAATACATAGTTGATACATGTACCTTTTAACAAACGTATTAATTAATCTCATATAATCAAATAAAATGTTCATATGACCATGCCTTCAATATAAGTGACTTTTTTATGATATGGAAGGAAATGCAAGCTATGTTACACTACAGTCATACAAAAGCTACCAGTCTAGTTTAGAAGAGTTTGGCCATCTTTTATATTTTTAATCCCTGCTACAGAAACCTACAAAAAGAGTTTCAACTCTCTGTTCCCCCAGTTAAAAATTGGTCCCAAGGATTAGTCATTGAAAGCTGAAACTCT
>NW_015251774.1:0-504 GCF_001447785.1 Gekko japonicus | reverse complement strand
GTGGGGTATAAATCCAATCTCTTCTCATTGGGGGAAAAAGGGGGATCTTACAACAAAGATGAAGAGTATACACATTAATAAGTGCGTAGCGAATGTTCTTGAGTGAAATAAAAATGGTTTAATTGCCTATGCTTAATTTTTGCACTAGGAAGTTAAGTCCTATTGAGCAGCAAACTATTTGCATAAGAGGGTTTTTTTTGGCCCCCTCTTCCCTTCTTCTACCATCACTTGTGCCTCCCCAAAAGCCAGTCCTATGAGTTGGGGGATCCTTGGGAACAATGTGAGATGTGGCCAAGTGGGATGTGGCCAGAACTGACTCACACAACAAGTAAGGAATGCAGCTTACCTGTACTTGCTGTAGTCACATTCCATATTGTTCAAAAGACCCCTGATTTGAGGCAATTTTTAGGAGGATGTGGGAAGTTGCAATAGGAAAGGGGGCAGATGAAAGAAATCCATTCCATGATTCAACAGGATCACCCTTCATGCATCTAAAAGCCAGAA
>NW_015251773.1:0-504 GCF_001447785.1 Gekko japonicus | reverse complement strand
GTGCACTTAACCACTACACCAGACTGTCATATGACCCTTGGCTTTCCTAGAATGTAATGCCTGCAGTGAATGCTATGGTAGCCCAACAGTGGGATGGAATCCAAGATTGACTCTTGTTGTTACCAGAGGTGCAGTAGCTGGCATTTCAGCTACCTTTTGTGTGCTGTCCTAGTCATTCCAAAGGGCCGCATCTGCCTCATAATTTCCAGGGAGGGGGGGGGAGCCACTTAACGCAGAATCAAGATCATTTTGGGTCAGAGCCAGAAAGATGTATTTCCGGCACTTCGTGCACCATCCATATGCCACCTCTCTTGTCAGCTGCAGGAAAGCCACTCAGCCGCTATTTAGCTTGCAACCTGCACAGGAGGAAATGGAAGCTGCATAGCAAATAAGATGTGGTCATTGCACATATGCCCTGCTCACAGATTAAGAGAATGGCAGCACAATATCCGGTGAATTAAAATAAACCATGGAAAGGTATGAAGCTGCCTTGTACTTAGTCAG
>NW_015251772.1:0-504 GCF_001447785.1 Gekko japonicus | reverse complement strand
TCCAGGAATTTCCCTACCTGGAGTTGGCATGCTGTTGGAAGGGGGCAATCAAAGAGCCAAGGTCCATACAAAAAGCAAGGGATTCAAGGACTGTATCATATTTGTGTAAGTGAGAAAATTTTGAATGAGCATCTAAGATCTCTCCTCTGGTCATCTAAAAGCCATTGGGGGGAAACCTGTTTATACAGCTCTGTGTATAGCAGAGGAGTCCAAAATTCAATTCATCACTCTACAGGGCTCTAAATGCTGTGAAGGGAAAGGCAGGGGTTCAGGCTTCCCTCCGGTGCCTTTATACCAGCCAAAATGGCTGCAAGGGGCCCTGCTTGCCCTTCATTGGGCTCCATATGTCCTGGGATCATGTAATCAAGGACACATGGAACTCAAGTAAGGGACAAACAGGGTTCCCCAAAGTTGTTCTGACTGGTGGAAATGGCACCAGAGGGAAGCTTGAAGCCCCTCCTTTCCTCTCATTGTGTTTGGAGCTGTGGTTTTTAAAATTCAGTC
>NW_015251771.1:0-504 GCF_001447785.1 Gekko japonicus | reverse complement strand
ATCTTAGCCATTAACACCAAACAGTTGGCTTCTAGGACTGTCCTCTGTGACCTTTGCTCCTTAGAAGTTGAGATCCCCATGTCACTGAAAGGTAGCCTACCTTAACAGTAGCTTTACATTCAAAGCTCTGCGTAAAACCATATTAATTTGATGTCACATTTCTTCCCCAAAAGATAAAGTGGCCCTTTAATGACTATGCACTGCCCAGGTCTTCATAGCTTTTTTCTAACTTGCACCCTCCACTTCTCCCATCCACAGCGGAGGAGATTGCAATCAGCTGGCCCAGGATAACTGCTTTTGCTGAGTCCCACAGAAGGAGAGGACTGACGTCTGGTAAGTTAGCACAGGAAGGAGAGCTGCATTCCCCCCATCCCAGGCACACAGTGCCTTCTGGCAGCGTCAGTTGGTGCACCACCTGCACCCTTTCCTGGAGAGAAATGTTCTAACCACAGTCATTCATACCTTGGTTGCTTCAAGACTGGACTATTGCAATGCACTCTACAT
>NW_015251770.1:0-504 GCF_001447785.1 Gekko japonicus | reverse complement strand
GTCCCAAGTGAGAAAGATGGACTATAAATGAAAACAAAATACAGGGACTCTTATGCCTAATGAAGAGAAAATTAAAGAGATGGGATGGCAAATGGAATACTTCAAAAGGGCCTTATAAAGGCAGGTGTTTTATGCACACAACTAGGTTTAACTTTTTTAAAATAACATTTTATTAAACGTTTCCAAACAATAATAACACAATATGAATAATACCAACAGTTAACGGTTAAAGGCAAAATTGGCACGATGCACCAATGCAGCGATATATTCCAGCCTTAAGTCACTAAAGAATAAAATAATGTACCTTAAAAATATAATAGATTCTGATAGTATCTATTTTTTGGAATAATACCCCCTTTAGCCAAGTAGCTTACCACCGGGAACCATGCCTTTTAACATACTTTTTGGTAAAAATCTGTATCTATAACAAGCATTTTGTGAAGATACCTTCCCAAGAAGAAAGGGGTCCCAAAGTCTGTTTTGCCAACTGTCTAAAGAAGGGAC
>NW_015251769.1:0-504 GCF_001447785.1 Gekko japonicus | reverse complement strand
GGGGTGGGGGAGCTTTCCCAGTCGCTTTCTTTCTCTGCCTCGACGTCTCCCGTCGGCCATGGAGCGGTGGGGCAAAGGGAAGGGTCTTCCCGCCCCTTTTCTTTGCCCTCTCCAACTGGAAGGGATTCTGGGCCAAATATTCTGGCCAAGGGCTGAGGCCAGTTGCGTGCCGCTGCCTGCCCAGGGAAGATCTGGGCAGCAAATTACCCAGTGGCAATGGGCCGTGGGGGGGACAAGGGAGAGAGATACCTTCGGGCCAGACCGAATGGGAGCGGGCCCGCCCAGAACTGCGGCCCCTGCCCTCCTCCAACAGGTTGCCTGCCATGCCAGGTTGTCAAAGCCTAAGGGGCGACTCTTCCATGCGAGGACCAGCAGGTTGGCTTGGCACTCAGGTGCGCGCACGACCCAGCGTTTAGGGCTGATTTCTCAGTTCAGGAAGCCGGATGTGATGGGACAAAAACAGGGAACACACCAGAGCAGGGGCGGATCTACTGTGAAACTAAT
>NW_015251768.1:0-504 GCF_001447785.1 Gekko japonicus | reverse complement strand
ACCACTTGAGCCACCGCAGCTCTAGGATACGTTGTACCAGCCCTCATTAAACATCTCGCCAGGCGAGTAGTTCGAGTTCTCTTTGGTTATTCAAAGACCAAACGAGGATTGAAAAAGTTGATTTTATGAAGAGGACTCCAATCTTGTGGCCATTCTTTATTGGCTTAGGCCTCTTTCTGTTTTTCATATAGATTCAATTCTATGCATTGTGGTTTCAGTGTCAGATTACTGTAACGAGAGCCAAATATTCCATGCAGCCTTTCAGTCGACTGTGTGATCCTGAGAACACTTTAGAGAGTTGCTGGTCAGGAGTTATAGGGCTGTTCTAGCTGCCCCCGCCAAGGTGATTTACCACCAAGTCCTGAAGTCACAGCTGCTGCAGCCTTTCACCTCTCTAGACTGGCAACTGGAGGAAGGCATCCAGGCATTAATCCTGAAGAGGCTGGGTTTGTCACCATTCGCTTTGGCTGCAGAGCTTTTCTTCATCCCTCATGAGGAGAAGGG
>NW_015251767.1:0-504 GCF_001447785.1 Gekko japonicus | reverse complement strand
TGCATATCAATATCGGTATCCCTCAAAAACCATTTTATGGCAGCAAAAGAGACATATAGGTTTGTCATTCTGTGAGTCGCTTTATGAACAGCAGTTCTGTTCGCTGTGACTACATTTGTTGTTCCACAGCAACCCTGTTGGTTTGGATCCAGTGGTAACTTTTGCAGATGGAAGGGATTTCCATTCCCAGCACACGACTTCCTCACTTCTCCACTCCTGCTACATCCCAAAATGCCTCCTGAAATGCTGCTCTTGGGAGACAGCCCCCCCCCCCCCGGGAACAGCATGGGGGTTGAGTCAGAGGTCTGTAGTAACAGAAGAAATTGGTTTAAAAAGTCTCTTTTCTCTTTACTGGATCTAATCCATGAGGCATAAAGTAGGGATGCCATTCAGTGTGTGTGAGAGACAGAGCAATTCTCATCTTTGGATGCATTCAAAACTGAATGGCAAAAACAAGAAGTATGGTTACTTATTGTGCATTTATGTGCATTACGTAGAAGAAGA
>NW_015251766.1:0-504 GCF_001447785.1 Gekko japonicus | reverse complement strand
CCCACCTTGCCCACATCTCATCTCATTCCATATATGCACTCACATGAGAAAATGTCAATTTTATTTCTGAACTAACAGAAAGAGATGATGTCTTGTAAATGGGTCTGGATTCCAGATGGGTGCCTCAGACCCTGGTAAAGCCCATCCCTTGCTACTCCCACCTGTGCTTGGGTCTTACCCCTAAGACAACATTGTCCCCAGTGTTCCTGCCACCCTGAGAAATAATGTGGCATAATGGACAAAGTGTTGTATCTGGACTGGAAAATCGGTGTTCAAACTCCTGCACAGCCACAAAGCTTATTTTGTTCCTTTTAATGGAGACACAAGGTTCTTGGCAATTTTTGCACTAATCAACTAGCATGGCTGCCTCTCTGGAAATGGAGAAGTGATGCAAGGGTAATATATGAAATATACAGAAGCCTGTTGAAGAAGTACCTGAAACACAGAACAGAGTTATCATAGAATCATAGAATTAGAGGGGGCCATACAGACCATCTAGTCCAA
>NW_015251765.1:0-504 GCF_001447785.1 Gekko japonicus | reverse complement strand
ACTTAACCACTACACCAAACGTCTGTCTTAACTCTGAGCAATCGGGTCATGCATTTGTACTATACCAAGATAGCTTTCCCTTGGGAACTTGCCTCTCACAGACCTTCCCAGCTCCTATAAATGACGGTAGGCTTATCTTCCTCTCTCGCAGATTGCAGTGGAAAATGGCTTTGGCGGGGCGTACAGCCAAGAGAAAGCTGAATGGATGGTGGGGGCCGTGGAGCAGTACTTCCAGAGCAACGGTGAGGTACCGAAACGAGAGAACCTCCTATCGAGTCAGGCTGCAGACTCCTCGGGGCCCGGACTGTTTCCCCTTTGAGGACCAGATTGTATTCAGAACGATGCAAATGGTCGGAGATGGGGAGGGCGTACAGAGCAAGGGGTATCGATCGTCAGTCGAAACTAGAAATGTGAAGGTCCAGGAAACAGTCAGGAGGGGAAAGGCTTCTTTGGGGGAGTTAATTCGCCGGGAGGGGCGGGGATGAAACGTCCTTTTTAAGGCAA
>NW_015251764.1:0-504 GCF_001447785.1 Gekko japonicus | reverse complement strand
AGGGTTCGAGGAAGTAAAACTTTCCACCGCAGGGTTGCCAGGTGCTTACTTTCCGCCAATGGAGGTGGGCGAGAGCTTTCCAGGATTGGGGGGCAGGGTGACATCACTGCACGTGGCGTCCCTGACATGATTGCTTCATGCGGAAGTGATGTCATCAGGCCGGGGATGTCATGTAGTGACGCTCTGGTATTTTGGGTAAGACTCTGTAGTTACCATGTGACATCGTCATGTTGGGGATGTCGCACTGGGTCTTGGCTGTTGGGGGCGGGGCTTCCCCTCACTGGCCAGCTGGCCACTGGCGGGCTGGAGTCTGCAAAATCAGGGGGATCCCTTGCTCCCACCTGTGGGCTGGCAGCCCTATTCCAGGGGTCTGTTTACAGAGAAACTAAAGAAATTACGATAGCCTAATAACACAACATGTTCATATGAAGGTTTTGGCACTCCCTCTGCTGAGGCCCCGCAGCTCCCACACTAGCCCTTTCTGAACGGATTGTTTCTTCATCT
>NW_015251763.1:0-504 GCF_001447785.1 Gekko japonicus | reverse complement strand
GCAAACTCAGCAAGAAGAAGCTTAGTGATGTCATAGGTACCACTGCAGTGGAGCCTGTCTCTGTCCTGATAGCCACTTGTCTCATTTATCTACTTACTATGAAAATAGTGTTTCTGGTAGCTTTAACATCAGCCAGGGATGATTCGGTGAAGTACAGATGCTGCAACATGATCCCCCTTTCCTGAAAGTATTCAACACTAGGGTAGTCTTTTGCACTTTGCTACAGTTCCTACCCAAAGTAACGTCCAAGTACCACCTAAACCAGGATATTACCTTGCCAGTATTGTACACTCAACCGCAGGATGATAGAGATGAGCACTCCTTCTACTTAAAGTGAAATCCTTTCAAAAAGATGAAAACCTGTCCATAGCCTCAGCAAGCCCCTCCTGTCCAATCCATTTCTAGATCGATAGTCACATGCATCAAACTGTGTTACAAATTAGTGCAAGTTGACTGTCTGCTGCAGCTTCATACTCATTTTGCTTGGATGAAGTCTACATCATA
>NW_015251762.1:0-504 GCF_001447785.1 Gekko japonicus | reverse complement strand
AATGCTCCGTGTGACCGCAGCCTGTATTACTCTGGAAGGCCATCAAATGAAGCTTTTGTTCGGCCTGAGGGTTTAAGGGCACTTGTTTACTTTGCAAGGTGCGTTTCAGCTTCTCCGCTGGTGCAGTTCCCGTTAAGGAAGAGCTGCCGTGAGGGAGTGGCGCTTGTGAGGCGGGAAGGCGGTCTGTTAATGAACTAAAACCCAACTAAACTAATATATCGCATAAATAAACCTGAAGGAATGACTGTCTCAATGAATCACACTCTTTTGCGGAGGCGCTAAAGGAGGCTTGGTTACCATGACCTGCTCAGGTGCTCAAGCTGTCTGTTGCCATGGCGATAAGGCCCGATGAGCGAGTCTCTCTGCCAGTGAGTTGCGTGAGTGAGTGAGAGAGCGAGCTATTTTCTCAATTTGGAGCGAGGACCGTTTCCCTTTTCCTACCCATCTCAGAGAGGGAGCATGTGTCCAAAAGAATACTAATTGTGCCACACGTGCCGAAAAAAA
>NW_015251761.1:0-504 GCF_001447785.1 Gekko japonicus | reverse complement strand
TCTCTTACCTTGAAAACCCCATGAGGCACCACCACGAGTCAGCTACAGCTTAATGGCACTTTCCACCAGAACCTTTAAAAACAGTTTCCTTTTTAATCAGAGGCCAAACTAAGCTTTCCACATGTTTGTTTCTCAATGTTTTCAGTTGGCCAAAAGGCATTATTGGCAACTTTCTCTCACCTAGGGGCAAATATGCAGTTAAAAGAACCAGGGTTGTTTTCAATGCCTTTCTTTTTTGCTATTATCAAGAATCTTCCACCAGAGCCCTGTTACTTCAGAAGCAAAATTGAGATTCAGGCTGCCAGTCATCGGGCCTTTGGCCTAACGTGCTACACCACAGTTTGTCTTTTGAGGGGAAGCAAGTGACTGCTTAGCAGGTGGGAAAGAACTGTGCTGTTATTACCTACTAAGCGATGAAAGAAGAATGACAACACGAGAAGAGGCAAATGTAAGCAAAGGCCCACCGTAGACTGACAGTTCAGGGCTGCACTGTTTTATTATGCT
>NW_015251760.1:0-504 GCF_001447785.1 Gekko japonicus | reverse complement strand
TCCTCCTGTTTAGGATTGTTCCCATAGCAATATAGCAATAACCTTGGGAATACCACACATGCATATATAACCTTTCCATTTGTAGAACAGATACGAAATATGTGTCGTTCAGTTTCTGCACTGAAATATCAAATGTTTTCCAGTCTCTCTCTCACACACAAATATGAATCAGGTGTTATTGCTATTCAAAGTACTTTTTAAGTTTTTGATCTTTAATGTTTTCTGCTCTTCAAATATTCCAGTGATTTAGTCTTAAATGCTACTTACAGCTTGTTCCTTGGGATGTGCAAGATTAAAAATATCACAGATTCCAAATTTAATGAGAACAGATGATTGCAGCATTACATGACAGGTAATGCAAATGTATGCGTGCACCTATATAATTTGCTTCAACATTATTGCGGGAGAAAATGATCATAACAAAAGCTGATTTCCAGTACAGAATCTGATTTGCTCTACCACAGAATAGATTTATAAGCTCATTTGATTTAAGAATCTTTTTTT
>NW_015251759.1:0-504 GCF_001447785.1 Gekko japonicus | reverse complement strand
TCATTCAGGGGCCCGGATGGGAGGGGCAAGTTATGTGAACTCAACCAAAAAAGAATGCCACAGGAAATGTAAGATCCTACAGATTCCTTAAAGAAAAAAGAGTATATAATATTTGGCTGACTTTTCAGGATGCCTTACTGATACTTCCAAACATCCAGCCTCCTCCGTGGAAAAAGATGACTCCCCTCCTTCGTTCCAATTTGGATTCTCTCGGCTGGTAAACCCTGACCGGGATGTCCTCGAACGCGAGATCCTTAATCAGGAGTCTGGGATCTTCTCCCAGTTTTTTGCCTTCTTGGGTGAAGCGGATGAAACGGATCTGAGAACAGAAGGAGAGGTTCTCCAGAATCTTCCCCTGTTTGGAAAGAACACAGGAATACATGAAGCTCCCTCATATTGAATCGTCATCCAGACCGCAAGATGTCATAGGTCCTTTCCGCACATCCTTGGTTTTATCGGAGTTCAACTCACGACGCAATACCCTGCATTTATCCCTGGTTATAA
>NW_015251758.1:0-504 GCF_001447785.1 Gekko japonicus | reverse complement strand
CACTGCTCTTAAGCACTATACCACATTGGATCTTGGTTGTCATTTACAATGTAGCTGAGGTGCCAGATCTACACTGTGACATGTATATTCCCAGTGTCATCCACAGGTATAATATGTGGGAATTCTAGTAATGATGGGTAACTTGGTTTAATTGTAATGTGAGTTTAACTGAACTAAAGGAGAAGAAATATCCCTATTTCTACCACTTCACTTTCATGGTAACTCTTCACATTATGGCTATCATCTATGGTTAAGAAGAAAAGAGCCTTATGCTCAAGTAGTTCACTTCCAAATATTATCATGCTAAGAATGTTTTAAAAATACAACTGTGGTCATAAGTTTTATGTTTGCTCTTTCTTTTCCTGGATTTACACGAATATAGGTACAGGTCTTTTCATTTAGAAAAAAGGAGCAGTTGAATAATTTGCTGGAGATTTAAACAAGAATAAAGGGAACAAAACCAGAAAGAATGACAGAAACTGAAAATTACAGGTCAGCATCTCT
>NW_015251757.1:0-504 GCF_001447785.1 Gekko japonicus | reverse complement strand
CAATGGTGACCTTATAAATTTAGCTTTTTATTCCTGAACTAGCCATGAATATCAAAGCAGAAATTTCTGCAATATATATTTATTTATATGATATACAAAAGAATCCCTCCCCAAAGCAACTCAGACTTTGACAATTCACAAGACCAAAATGCCATGTTGAAAATCACTCTTATAACTACCATATGTTGTTTTATTGTTTGTTTATTACATTTGGCCTGAGCTCCCTGCAAAGATCTGAGTAGTTTCCCATATTCTGTGTACCTCCCCCACATTATTTTTGAAAATGGGTAAACTAAACCTTCTCCTTTTCCTGATAAAACCCTGCCCCAAAAAGGGAAGCTAAGGTAATATAAAATAGAATAAAAATGGAATATAAATGGGAATTTAAAAAGGTAAACCAACATCTTTGTTCAACTCCACATCCTGCCTTCTTAGCAAGGGAGGAAAACTAGGGATGTGTGGAAAAAAAAAACCAGTATTTTTCAGGTTTGAGTAAATTGAACC
>NW_015251756.1:0-504 GCF_001447785.1 Gekko japonicus | reverse complement strand
AACAAAGACACTGTCCTGAAACGTTCTGGAGAAGTGAAAGGGACAACCCACTCGCAGACAAAAAAATAAGGCTATGCAACAGACATACAGGACAACTGAGATGCTAAATCTACTCTGTAAAGTATTTTGAAAACCAAAATGCTAATAAAACAAAACTTGTGCTATGAAAAAAGTTAATCAAGTCTCTTGAGAGCCATACAGAGGTGGCCTGCTGTATGATTTACTGCTCTAGACTTGCCTCCTCCTAACCAGCCTCCCTGGATAGGGGTAGCTCTCCCTTTCTCCTTCCAGTCCAGACACAGAAGTAAAATTCTCAGCCCTCACAGGAAGCTGCCTGATGCATCTCTGCATGTCGCATGTTTCCTTGTTCTACACCCAGAACAAGTGACTCAGGCAGAAACGTCTAACGGTGGGCACTTCTCATCCTTATTCATCCTCAGTAAGTGAAGTGTGGCTAAAATTTAAAATAAATTTTAAGTGCCCTGATTATCAGCAGGGGCACCC
>NW_015251755.1:0-504 GCF_001447785.1 Gekko japonicus | reverse complement strand
TTATGTTCTTATGTTCATAAATGCCTCAAAGATTCACTGCTCTGTACAAACCCTCTGTTAATGGCTGCCTGGACTATCAGATTGTAGAAAGCCACTCGGTGTATTGTCAAGTGTACACCATCCCAGTGAGCCAAGCACTATAACCCAAGATGGGGCATTTTCACAAGGAGAGAGGAGTCTATGTCTACATGCAGAAATTTGGGTGAATTACAGAAGAGGGTTCTTAAGGCTGGTATGATGCACTCTTCTCTGAAATGCTTGGAAGAAGGGCAGGATAATAAGATAGTAATAACTGCAGGTGTGGGAAAGGGAATCCCTCAACAACTGAGAGCTCGAGTGAGCACGTATTTTTCCACTATTCTTCCAATTCTGTAGACTGAGGCATTGTGCAGTGAACTGATAAAGCACTTAAACATACCAAGAAAGCAATTTACCAAAAAAATCATGTGGGTATTAAATGACTGCTATTAATTTAGCTGCCTTATTTATATATCTTAGACATGC
>NW_015251754.1:0-504 GCF_001447785.1 Gekko japonicus | reverse complement strand
GCCCTCAGGGATAACACTGTTAATTTACTATAGCACTCTGGTATTTTATACTTTCTGTTGCATAGTAAAAATAAAATCACATCCCATTAAGTACTCAGAATCAAAGGCCTGCTTTACATTGACATTTTTACACTGTATCTAATACACTACAGTCACTAAGGGACCATGATCTCAATTTTGACAAAGTATTAGCCGCTGCAGAATCCTTATTATTCCTACAGAACACTGTATACAATGCTGATGTCTTAAGTTTCCTCTAGTTAAAAAGGAAAAATACGGGGTAGCAATAGAAAACTCTGGTATTCAGGCTGCTACAGTATGAGAGATAGGACTTTATTCTACAATTTCTACACGGCTCTGCTACAAGTGAAGTGTCGATTGTTCACTAAATCAGCATTCCCATGCTGTCTTTCCTCACTACCATTCCACTATATCTTTATTTACGTATTTGATGTTCTTGTTTATTTTTCCATTGATGCATATATTGATTCATCTACTGTTCAA
>NW_015251753.1:0-504 GCF_001447785.1 Gekko japonicus | reverse complement strand
TAAGAAACAACTTCGACAATTTCTAGGGTTTGTGGGCTATTACAGCAAATTTATCCCACATTTTGCAACCATTGCTACTCCCTTGACAGATGCTCTAGGGAAAGGTCGCCCAAATGTCCTTCTATGGACAACAGCGGCAATAGAGGCTTTTCAGTCCCTACGTAACAGTTTGGCCAATAAACCGGTTCTACATAACCCCGATTTTTCAAAACCATTTATTCTCCATACTGACGCCTCTAATGTGGGCCTCGGAGCCGTCCTGTCCCAAGAAATAGAGAAAGTAGAACACCCAATATTATTCCTCAGTCGTAAATTGCAACCCGCAGAAGTGCAATATTCCACCATTGAAAAAGAGGCCTTGGCCATTAAATGGGCTGTAGGAGCCTTGCAGTTTTATCTTACCAATAATCCCTTCGTGTTGGTGACCGATCATGCTCCGTTGGTGTGGCTAAAAACGGCTAAAAATCACAATGCAAGAATAATGCGATGGTATTTATCTTTACT
>NW_015251752.1:0-504 GCF_001447785.1 Gekko japonicus | reverse complement strand
CTGAAGTTAGGCTCCAGATGACTTCTGGACACTTCCCTCTCAGAGCCAGTGTTACTTTTGAAGTTAGTTACATCTGTTACTTTTGAAGTTAGTAGTGGCTCAGCCGGGACGTCCTTTGTTACAGAGTTCTCTTCAACTGGAGGGAAAAGATAGGCTCAACAGAAGAAACCTTTAATACAAACACACATCTCAACACATTGAAAGCACCCACACTCACGCATGCAATATATGGTGGCCAAAGGAAGACATTTTACATCACAATTAGGGGGCTGTGGGGGAAAGGTTAAACACTCGCCCATCAGCACTGCTCCCCCATTCCAAATCTGCCCCACTGAACAAAACATAAAAGGGTGTGGGATATCTGACAACAGATTTCCACACATCTCATCTAGCTTTTCCTTGGGAAGTAACAAAGAATGCTCGTTGGTGGTCTTCCTCTCCACAGTTGCCAAGAGGTTGAGGTGGGGGAGTGAAAAAGGACAGGCTGAGGGCAGGATTAAGGGT
>NW_015251751.1:0-504 GCF_001447785.1 Gekko japonicus | reverse complement strand
GGCTTGTATGTTGTGTGTCACTGTGTGAAAAATTGGGACTCTGCCCTGCTTTTATGGCTTTCTACCTGTTGGGTACTCAATCAGACTAATTAATACCAGATGAGGCCCCGCCCCCCCCTCAGTCCTCATTGCCCCGATTTCCCAGGCCAGAGACAGACGCCAGGAGCGGCAAGCTATTGAAGGAGCAGCCATTATGGAGACGGAAAGGTCACCGAATGGGCACGCGGAAAAGGCCAGACAGCAAAATAAATAAGGGGCTGGGCGGAGAACACAAGAGCCATCTGAGCCTCATTTCGGCAAATATTGCTGGCCTGGCCCAGGTTTCAGCTGAGGCTCGATCACCTCTCTTCCCTCCAGAGACGGGGTGATCTGAAATGTCATCATTTAAGGAGCTCCGGGCTCAGAAGCGGAATCGACAGGAGGAGGCCTTCCTGCTGGGCGACGCCATGAACGGACTCTGGTTACCGTCCGGCGGCCATGTTTGTTCACTGTTGCCCCCCCCCC
>NW_015251750.1:0-504 GCF_001447785.1 Gekko japonicus | reverse complement strand
AGGTGTCTGTTATGGGGAGAGGAAGGGAGCCGCTACTGATGAATGAGCCCTAATTAACAACTACAGAGCCTGGTCTGTCCACCAACCACCATCTCTACTGATTTGCACTTTATTTGTATACTAGACGCAAGGCCCATTGTGGGAAGAGAGGCAACGAGCCCTAGAGAGAGGCCGCCAGAAGGCCCCCCCCCGCACTGGCAAAGGAGAGTGTGGCGGCTCCTCGGCGGTCAAGCTGGCACCTCCCCCCGCTGCGTGCTGGAGGCGGCGAGGCAAGCCAGCTGGCCTCATTCCTCCTTTGTCGGTGTGCTGGAGGTGGCGGCTGCTGAAGGTGGCAGGCCTCGCCTGTCCACAGCGCAACGCGCCGGTGGTGGCAGCGGGCCAAGCCGGGCGGGCTGGCTCCTTCCATGCCCAGTTGCCCACTCGAGGCCCCGACATGCCAAGGCTGCCAGCCTTGGCCCTCTCCCCACCGGCTGCCCGAACGAGCGGCGCACGTAGTGATGGAGC
>NW_015251749.1:0-504 GCF_001447785.1 Gekko japonicus | reverse complement strand
GGCATGACCTCAGAAATACCAATTCATAATTGCTCTGGTGCGAATATTTAGTGAGACAGAGGAAATTAAAAACTGTAGTTGCAAAGAACCAGTCTTTAGACGTTGTAATAACAAACATCTGTAATACAAATGCAGCCCCTTGTCTGAAATGAAGTACAGATGTAACCCAAGAAGGATTAGTACATGCACTGAGTTCTGGGACACTCTGGTTTGTGTCTCTGGCATTTTGTAGGTCACATGCTCCCTTTGGAGCTAGTTGTAATAATCATTTTATTTTACAATTACACATACTTTGGAGCTAGACGCTATGGAACACACGCAGCTGCTGCTGAAAGCCTCAGCCTTTGCGTCATCTCCGTCGCTTTCTGTCCCGGTAATACTACAAAATGTGTAATGTGAAGCGTCACCACTTTCATAAAAGACTGCAGGTGAAGTTGAATGGAGTGGAACTAGGAACATAAAGGGGTCATAGCCGATGCTCCCTCTAAGCTTGTGAGCAAAAAT
>NW_015251748.1:0-504 GCF_001447785.1 Gekko japonicus | reverse complement strand
GTTGCCCCCTAAAGTCAGTAAGGAGCATCCAGACTGAGTGAAAGTCAATGGATGACCTTGGAATATATTAACGATAAGCAGTAATATATTCAACATTAGAAAATACAAGAAGGAAACCTATGAAGACTCACGGGGGGAGGGGAATCAGCTCCTCCTTTAGGTGGTCCTCCTTCCTGTGCCATCTCCACTCTTCTTTCCCCCTTGCAGCCTTCACAGCTTCTCTCATTTCCCTGATTCCTTCCTTCCGTCCAGCCCCCTTCTCCTCCCCCACTTGTTGTTTAGTTTTCCTCTCCCTACCTCCTGTTACTCTATCTTCATCCCCCCTGCCTGTCCATCCTTCTTATCCACCCACAACTCACATAAGATTTCAAATCGAAACTGCAGTAATTATCTCGATTACCTAGGGAACTGCAGACTGTTATCTGAGGTTACCTAGGCAATCCAGTATGGCTGCTGAAATTTTGTGAGGTAATCTTATGACATCTTGGCATTTTAAAACTATTT
>NW_015251747.1:0-504 GCF_001447785.1 Gekko japonicus | reverse complement strand
GGCCGATGAGGTCTAATAAGTCCCCGAAGTGTGGCTCAGGTGTCTTTTTAGTATGCACCAGACCGCAAAGAATACCTCGAGAGCAAGCTGTCGTGCTCCAATTTAAGATGTCTGAAGAATGCATTATGTTCCATCATGAAAAATAATAAACCAGAGCCGTGGCCATAAGCGCAAGGAATGCCACGTGGAATTTATGACAGGCCAAGCAGAACGACGAAGAAGCCGGGCTGAGAGCTTTAGTCACAAGGATGGCAAATATTTTTTTGCAGACCTCAACGGGAGCAGCACAATGGTCTTTTGTTTAGGGCATCTGTATTCCAGCTTTCTTCTGCCGTGCAACTCAAGGTGATATGCATCGGTTTCCCAGGAGGTCTTTCCATCCAGGCAGTGGCCAGATGTGTGTCTGCTCAGCTTCAATAAGGCTGCTGTGAGTTGTGTCTTCCAGTCTTACACAGTATGATCTGAATGTATGTTCAGGAGCATTATCCTGGTGGGGGAAAGTGC
>NW_015251746.1:0-504 GCF_001447785.1 Gekko japonicus | reverse complement strand
CTTTCTTCATAGGGCTAGTTCTACCTCAATGACCACTGACGATCTCCTGGAAGTGATATCACTAACCCTCTTAGGCAGGAAACTTGCAGCCTCCATCGAAAGGCAAGATTCCACCTCAAGAATCGGCCATTTTCTAGGCACGGACATGGCTGAATGGATCCTAGAGGAGCTCCAGAAAGCAGGAAGCAAAGAGGTGTGTGAAAAAGACTTTGATAAAGGGGATGTCCTGGATTTAGCCAAGGTGATTGCCAAGGAGATTATTGAGATTATTGTCAATAACCTGAAGGACTGCGCTCTTTTGAGCCAAACAAAACTTAGCACTGAGAGCCGAAATAAAAGCCTTTGGCATCGCAACAGAGCAGCTTGGAGAGGCAAAACTCCCATCCCCCAGTTGAATCTGAAGGAATAATAAAAGCTGAGATTCATAAAAGAGTCTCAACAACACTGCTCTCATCAAAGATAAAGTCTCAGCAGAGTCCTCAACTACATCTGGAAGAAGTCAGG
>NW_015251745.1:0-505 GCF_001447785.1 Gekko japonicus | reverse complement strand
AAATATGTGGCAGGGGAGGAGCTTTCATGGCATCTGAAGAAAGTGAGCAGTGACTCATCTGAAGAAAGTGAGCCGTGACTCATGAAAGCTCCTACCCGCCCACATATTTTGTTTATCTTCAAGGTGCTACTGGACTCTTGCTCTTTTCTACTGCTATGAGAAATGAAACTTTGACATACTGTCAATTGCATCTGAACAGGTTGCCTTCATTCAGTTCTGCAACTCTAATTCCCTGGGAATGTCGTGGAAGCCCCTTCTCTTTTGTTCTCAGAACAAAATGGAAGAGGAAGGAAGTAGGAGGGTTATAAGACAGGACAAGCAAGCGTCCTTGGTGGAGCATTGGTTCATTCCAAAGAGACTGAGGCAACTCCATGTTTTGCAGAACGGGTTTTTCTTTGACTAATAATGCGGCCCTCCTTTCAAAACTATGCTTGAAAACTAAACTTACCCTGTTTGCAAAATTCATTTTTCCCCTCAAGTTGAGCGCCCTTTATATGTATTGATG
>NW_015251744.1:0-504 GCF_001447785.1 Gekko japonicus | reverse complement strand
AAGAATATTATGTGAAACCTTATCAAAAGACTTAAATGAAATCAAATATGGGCTAATCTAGTAGGAATGCTAGTTATGCAAATACTGGTGAATCCTGTTGTTCTATTATTGTTCTCTTGTTATTACATGATTGTTATTACATACATCTTTTGTTGCAGTTTTCATTTCTGGGAGCAGCTCTTGTCCCAGCTGCAGCACCCGAGTATAAACCCCATAACGGGTCTCAATCTCTGACAACAGTTGCTGATGCTGATTCAGCTTCAATCCACTCATAGATGCATCTCGAGCAGTCTCCTTAATCATCATTTCTCTCATGATCTCAGATGTCCAGGAATAATAGGACCGTACCTTGACATGAAATCAGTAAAAGATGAAGGACAAGGTCTGTGGCTTATGTCTGCTAAATTAAGGCACAATCATCTCTTTTGCACAGGAAACAAAACAACAATTAAATGCAGCAGTCTATAAAGAGAGCAAGGGAGGGAAGGCGGCATGGTATAGCCC
>NW_015251743.1:0-504 GCF_001447785.1 Gekko japonicus | reverse complement strand
AATCCTAAATCTGGTTAGCAAGAAACGTATTGCATGTAGCGGGCAGCTGGCTCCGGGATCCTTAGAGATACTAGATCTCTGTATCAGAGTGTTCCAACAAATCAACTGTGAAACACAATCACATTGAATGATTGCTCTGAGGGCCCTTGTCCCTCCCTGCCTAGATTTTTCTTCCGTTTTCCTGGTGCCATTGTATATTTACTACCTGCTTGTTCAGTGACTTCTTTGTTCTCCGTATTCTCTGTGGCATTGTCCTCTGTGATTTTGGTTCCTCCTTCTGTAAAGAGGATAATGATTTGGTTGAAGAATTGTCACTCTTCCTGTTTCTTTGCAAACAAAGTACTTTACTTGTCATGAGAGAGGGGGTTTTCCGCACAGTACTCTTGATACTTGTCTGCTTCTAGCTGGGTGTATGCTAAATATCAATATATTTGCTAAACACTAGGGAGCAGGGTTGCCCACACCAGTTTGGGGGTAATCCTGGAAACTGCAGGTTAGTACCCA
>NW_015251742.1:0-504 GCF_001447785.1 Gekko japonicus | reverse complement strand
GGAACCTTTACCTTTACCTTTTACCATGTACATTACATGACATTGTGACTCAAGTATGTCATCTGGTATCTGAGGGAGAATTGAGACAAACCCATACAACCCCGCACAGCTTTGTTCTCCTCACCCCGCCCCATCCTGTGTTTCTCGTAGCACAGCTTAGATAATGTTAATAATTTCCTTCCTCGTTCTTATGGTGCTTGACCCTCACGCATCCTGAGCTTGTCAAGAGAGTCTCCCATGCTGTCAAAAGGCGGAGGAATGTTTAACAGCTCTTGAAATAATAGTTGTCTCGAGTAAAGAATGTTCAGGAGGGCAAGAGAGCAAAGAACAAGATCTGTGTTTGCGATCCTTGAGTTGTTTACTCTAAGCCCTTACTCTAAAGTGGCAAACGTTGGTGGAAGAGCCGGCAGACCTGATTTATGTCAAAACGGAGGGAAAGTTGTTCAGCGTCCACTGCAGTCTCTGGCTACTCCCCCCCCCCTCAGCATGAGGCACAGTAGGTGA
>NW_015251741.1:0-504 GCF_001447785.1 Gekko japonicus | reverse complement strand
ACCTGGGACTTTCTGCATGCAAAGCAGTTCCTCTACCAGTCAGCCATAGCTCCTCTCCCATTCATAATTTTTAATGTTTTAGTTTTTTAATGTGTTTTGTTTCATAAGCTATTTCAGGCAGGTTTCCCAAAGAGATGGCATACTAATATTCTAAAGGTACAAATATGTGAAGCACTGATGATTAACAACGGCCCTTAAGGGAGTTCTACCATGTCCCTGAAATGTCCCAGTCTGCTGAAAATATCTGAAAACAAACAACCCATTCAGGCTGAATAATAGCTTGAATTCTGCTGAAAATGTCTGCCAATGGAAGGATTTCCATCCGCACAGCACGACTCTTTGGCTTCTTCTTCCTACTGCAGCCCAAAATACCCCCTGGGGTGATCTTGGAGGACAGAAGATCCCCTCAAGAATGGCATCGAAGGTCTGCCGTGGGAGGATGGAAATTGATCTGCAGGGATGCTATCCAGGATCTGCCTTACCCATTTTTTTTTAATTTTTTTT
>NW_015251740.1:0-504 GCF_001447785.1 Gekko japonicus | reverse complement strand
GAAAAGGCCTCTCTCTTGAGAACCTGGCAGCGGCCAATCAGAGCAGACCAGATGGACCAATGGTCCGACTTGGCTTCCGGCAGCTTCATCAGTTTGTAAGTTTTTAAAGGACAGGACCATGGCTTGGCAATACCCACAGGATTATCCTCTGGTTTACCCTTTAGCAGCTTCAGTTGAAAAGATGCCCAATAGTGGTGTTGGAATGGCCTCTCTCACGTGAGACCCTTGAGAGCTCATACCACTCAGCATAAATAGTGTCTTATCTAAATGGTGTACACATGTAGGGTCCCAAACTTTTGAAGTATCCCCTTTGCCTGTCAAGTCCAAACACCGGCACTTCTGGGTCAATTTTTATTAAGGAATCACTTTCTCGTGTATACCGGGGTCCCAGTCTGAGAGAAGGCTTTGTTGTGGGGCATAGAGCGGAGACAAGTTTACCAGTCAGCTGGCTATAATATAAGGCAGGTTCACACTCAGAAGAAGAAGAGAAAGGATTGGATTTAT
>NW_015251739.1:0-504 GCF_001447785.1 Gekko japonicus | reverse complement strand
CACACTTAACCACGACACCAAACTGGGTCCTGCTCCAGCGACGATCACAAACTGTAAAAAGCAAGCGCCTTCTCTCGGAATCCGTGCAGAGTACCGGGCTTTGGTGAGATCCAGCCGCACGGCTCCTATTCATTTTGGCTGACGGCCACACGGTACATGCACACGCACACACACGTCCCTCGCCCGCATCTCTCGATTGTATTTACTTACCATCCGACTGTTTGCTTTCACGCTGATAATGTCGGTTAACTCCAACGTTTGGAGGCGAAAATCTGCCAGTTTGTGTTTGTCGGCTAGGAATTACGAAGGCTGGATGTTTTATTTGCGCAGAAATGCAATTACGTTAATTAAAGCTTAGCTGCAATTACAGCGTTTAGTGGCCCATACTTTGTGTGTGTGTGTGTGTGTGCACTTGTGATAATGAGCGGAGCCTGAAAGCACGTACCCTTGGTGCACGGGCACCGCACGGCTTTTGTTGTCGCCAGAGGTCATTTCGGGGGGGGG
>NW_015251738.1:0-504 GCF_001447785.1 Gekko japonicus | reverse complement strand
CTCCATGACAGAGGTCCTGCATTGGGTGATGCCAAGGAGATGATGAGGGGTCCCTTATCTTCAGTCATTGTGACAAAGATACAAGTTGACCACACGCAACATTTTACTCAGCATAACAAGTTGCACCTGCCCCCCAAAATGCTTCTTCCTCCAATCAGTTTCACAGCACTGGAATTTGCACAGGGTTTCACAAGCTTGGATTTAGGGGAAGGAATCTGGTTCGGTGGTCAGGTAGCAGGTGACGTGGAAGAACTCTTCCTGAGACACCCTGGAGACCCACCTTCAGGCAGAGTACACAATGCTGACTTTGCTTGGCTGATCTTGCACGGCTCCCCTTCCCCACATCCAATGCGGCTTTCATTCTTCTGCGCTCCATAATCCCCAGCATAGGCTTTTTGTTGGCCCATAAAAGAGACTTCAGGAAAGGCTTCTCTGACCCTCCCAGGGGGTGGGCAAACAGAGATAATAAGAACCCCTGGCTCATAGGGGAAGCCCACCTTTTTT
>NW_015251737.1:0-504 GCF_001447785.1 Gekko japonicus | reverse complement strand
TGTGAAAATAAGCCGATTAAAAAAAGGCCCTGCCTCTCCTCTTCTGCTTTGAACCTCTTGAGAGACCCAGTCTCTCTGGTAAGAAATGTGCTTTCACCCCTGCTTTTTACCAAGAGCTCTGTCATGCTCAGAGTTTTTTAAATCTCACTCTCTCCTTTTATGTCTACAACCATTGTGGAATATAAATAACTACAGCCGGTAAAAAATAAATAAATAAAACTCTGTGCTTTAATTTAATCAAAGAGAGCATTTATAAAGCCGTTTGCAACCTCCCAGAAGACTGTGACATAGAAATTGGGCTAAATCAAATTAGCATTCTATATAAAGAGACATGTGCCTGCCTACCACTTAATGATTATGCTCATAAGCCATTTGTACAAAAGAGGATAATAATTTCCTTTTTGTCTTGTTATAGTTCTCCATAATAAATAGGAAAAACATAAATCAAGTCAACATTTATTCTCTGAAAAGATAAGGCACCTGAAATAGCCTCCATTTATTAAA
>NW_015251736.1:0-504 GCF_001447785.1 Gekko japonicus | reverse complement strand
TTTTTCGAACTCTGTAAGATTTAGGCGTAGATTATTCCCTTTTGTGGAGTTTAATAGAGCATTCAGTTGTAGATATTCAAACCACGGTAAATTTGCGGAGTGTGAACTTTCTAGTGATAGTTTAGGCTTTAGAAAACCTTGTGAGGTAACATCAATAAATCTTGTAATACGCAGCCTTCTCCATGTCTTGAAGGAGTGCGGCTCTCGGGCTGGCTTAAACCATTTTTGTCCGGTGAAGTTTGTTAGCGGTGAAAGGTACGGTGTTAGAAGGTGGTTGAATTTGTGCCATGTTTGTAGCGTAGGCTTTAGGAATGGGTTAAAAGAAGTAATGTGTTTTCCCCTCGACTTGAAATTCCATAAAATCTCCTGAAAAGAGTATATGGGAAGAGTTAATTCTTCCATTGTTTTCCATTCCGCCTCGTATGACTGTCTGTATTGTTTAACCAAATTAGTCAAAATTATAGAATCATAATATAGTTGAATGTTAGGAATTGCTAAGCCCCC
>NW_015251735.1:0-504 GCF_001447785.1 Gekko japonicus | reverse complement strand
CTCCAAAATGTCCTATCACTAACAGCATTGCTCAGGTCTTTCAAACTGTGGTTTCCTTGATGGAGTCAATTGCTCTCGTGTTGGGTCTTCCTCTTTTTCTGATGATAGAATTGGGGGATAATAGAGGACTCAAGAATGGGTACAGTTGTGATAATGGAATGGGTAAGGTAGGAAAATTTAAGGTTTTTGTATTCCAAGACGTGCTTTATTGGAGAAATATGGTTTTCAGAAAGGGAAATAAAGGAGGATGAAGGAAGCTGGCCTGATATAGGATGCTGTGGTATACATATCACTCAAAGCATAAGGGACATCCTGGCAGCAAGTGTGAAAGTGGGATGCAGCACCAGTGAGAAAGAGGCCAAAGTGATACTTACTATCTTCTGTTTTAAGCCCTCTGAGAAAGACCATATTGGTAGGAAGTTACTTTCACCTCTCCGTGGTAGAAGGCACTATAACAGGCAGAAGCATTGACGTTCTGAAGTCACAGCAGCCTTAATCTAGTAT
>NW_015251734.1:0-504 GCF_001447785.1 Gekko japonicus | reverse complement strand
GCTTAGAGGGAACACTGACCATGACTACTCATTTGCTTTGCATGCAGGCATTAGGTATTCTCAACAAAGTGCTGAATAGTCAGGATGGGTAGTCTCAAAGTGCACAGGATACTTTTTACTCATATACTTTCTCCATTACCAAGAAAATGAAAACAAATGTCTTGGGGCACTTTAGACGGATAGCTTTTTGTGTGTGTGGTGGACTAGAGCTGTCTTCGCCAGATGCCTGGCGTTAGGAATGCAGGGAATTAAGAGCAGGCCCCAAGGGTTTTTATGAGGCAGAGGTGTTCAAGAAGAGCACAGTGACCCATTCTTGACAGAAGAGCTGACATTGAGGGCCAGAATGGCTGGGCACCATTGCTCAGAGATGCTTGGCTCGTATTCTCCCATCATGAATGGGAGATTGCCCTGTAATATCCCAGGTTCCTCTAGGAGGGGCAGTCTCCTATTTGCTGCACGGAGCAGTGCCTGGAGGAGGGAGAGGGGCCCAAGTCTTTTTGCATT
>NW_015251733.1:0-504 GCF_001447785.1 Gekko japonicus | reverse complement strand
GCCAGGGGCAGATTGAAGCCCCCAGAAGTCGGGGAACCCCTGCCTGGACCTCGGGACTGGCAACCCTAGTTTAAAAATGGCAGATGATTCTGGTGTATGCAGTAGAAGACATTGGCCTTCTTATCCCTGAAAATGATTGAGTAATTGGTGTTGTTTGTGATAGGAGTGTTCCACATCAGTTACCTTCTAAGAGCCTCATAAGGCTCCCATACTGAATACTTGATAACCATGCTCTACCAGAAAAGTATACATAGCACTCATATTCATTTATTTCACACATACCATTCCTTCTCTTAGGAGTTATTTATCCCTTTTCATGTTCATAATAATTCCATGAGGTGGATTAGGTTCCAAGCTAGAGAACAGTTGAGGTTTGATGTATGAGCAGGGGTTGAACCTGGTTTTCTTAGCCCCTCTAATGCTTTAATAATTAATAAAAACGGTGATCCTCAAGGTCAAAACAGTTGAGCCATGAGATCTGTGGGTGATTCAGATCTCCTAAGC
>NW_015251732.1:0-504 GCF_001447785.1 Gekko japonicus | reverse complement strand
CCAGGTGGGCAGCCATGTTGGTCTGAATCTAATCAAAATAAAGCAGTCTTTTTTGTTTTCTGTATCCTCTTGATCTTCTCAATGAATTTCTGTGGTGCATGGGCACAGGGAAAGCAGCAAAAGCAGCAATTCTAAAAGTGCATTCAATTTTAGAACAAATGAATTGGATGGGGAAAGAGAGCATAGAAGTGATTCTAAAATGAGACTGGTGCTCTCTATATTATTTACCCATTTGATTTGCTGAGCTTTTTTTAGTTTGCCAAAATATTTCAGCAGTTCTTTCAGTCTCCTGAGAGCTAATCAATTTAACTTTTCAGGGAATACGGAAAAAATAATTGATCAGGTAATTAAGATTCTACAGCCTAGTGGCTAACAATGTGAACTGTGAGTTTTGAAGTCCCAGTTGCCTCTGCCATGAACTCAATTGGTGGACCTAAGCAAGCCACAATCTTTGTTTCAGCCCCATACCTGAATGTGGGAATCCTGAACACACTAAGAACTTGT
>NW_015251731.1:0-504 GCF_001447785.1 Gekko japonicus | reverse complement strand
GTTCCTCCAGCCTCAGGAGACTTCCTCCAACTATAGCGTCTCTTCCATTGGGAGGAGGAAGGCTTCAGACTTGGCTCAATGGAGTTGAAGGTGACATGCCAATGATAGTAATGAGATATGCACCTCTGCAGAGTAATATCATTGGGAATGGAGTGGGGTTGGACTCCTGTACAACTCCCCTCTCCCCCAATGGCAATCGACTCCATACAGTTCCAGTAAGAGAACCTGGGAGTTTAACCTTTGCAAAGTTGATGGTTTTAGTGGAGAGCTAACTTCTTATCATGAGATGAACGGATCAGTTTGGAAAATACGGCCATCTTGTCCACAGTGGACGGAGGGGAGAGGTACTTTACTTCCCCAAATCCAGTGAGCATCCAATGTATTACTGTATTGTTCAATAGACACGGGTATCAGAGGTGGGGTAGGTACACTGGATCAGGGTGGGAGAGGTAACATGAAGGGGAACCCCTGATCCCCTCTCCTAGGTATAAGGCACATAATCTA
>NW_015251730.1:0-504 GCF_001447785.1 Gekko japonicus | reverse complement strand
GGGGAGAGACAAAATCAATACTTATTAGAACTCCAGTTACTCTATATGAAGAAGTAGAAACTTAAATCAAGACAAAGCTACAATGGCAGTACACATGTAAGAAACCTACAGTAGTTTTCTAATAAGCAGTTTTGACCACCTATTTAAGCTCAAGAGATAACCTATGGGACAGAGACAAAAAAGAACATTATGTCCCTTTGGAAAATGCTAGAAGTGTACACAACAGAAAAAGTCTCTTCCCTTGGGTGATTGTTTCTTACACTTCACACTCTTGCTCAACAAGACTTGAAATAAACTTTGGCTCCAAATGCTTTCAAGTGTTATGCAAGAGTCCTGTAAAATACCTGTTGTAACAAAGTGTTCAGCTTTCTCCACAGCAAACACTTTCCCCTTGTGTGCATGTCTTTGCATTCTATATATGATAATCTTGCCAGTATTTTGACACCCACATGTTTTACTCAAACAGATATCAAAGTACACTCAATAAAATGGCCTATGGGGGGG
>NW_015251729.1:0-504 GCF_001447785.1 Gekko japonicus | reverse complement strand
AGATGGGCATGAAGGCGCAGAATAGCTCCGGGGGGGGGGAACCCCTCTAGATTTACAGTGCAATCCTACTGCACCCTTCTGAGTGTTAGTTTTTTTCCGTTGTTCTTCCAGTTTGCCAACGCAGCCCCACCATCAGCACCTGCTGCTGCTTTGGCATCATTTCCCAGGGTCATCTTCCAGGGAATTATCTTATCGAATTGGGATGGGCCACTAAACGCCCCAAAGGGGTAACTTAAGAGGGTACCGTGGGTTATGGTTGTGATCTTTGCCTAATGTATCTTTTAAGCTGTGCTGTCCCAAGACTCACCAGTGTCGGTCCTCCCCCTCATCTGTGATGGAGATTTTCCCAAGCTGCACTGAGGCTGCATCTGGAACATTGTGCTCCACTGATTGCCGTGACGTGCGAACAAATCTTTGTCCAGCAGGAAGAACAGTGCTGCTTATATCAGGTTTTGGTTTTTCTACTGACATTTCAGATTTCACGTTTGATATATTTTACTAATA
>NW_015251728.1:0-504 GCF_001447785.1 Gekko japonicus | reverse complement strand
GACCAGGCCGCAGAGAGAGATGAAAGAACTCCGTCTTCTACAGTTAACAGCTAAGTCCGACTCTCCTCACACAGTATGTAACAATCTCCTCACAGAATCTCTGTACTCTGTTTGGCTATAGCCTGTTGCTAAGCCTTATGGGGATTGTAGGCTGCTTGTTTTCACTGCCATGCAGGTCTCTCCTGGGACCAGGCCGCACCAGGCCCTGCTCCTAGTCCTGCACAGAACATGACCCCCCACCAGACCAAATTATGGGGTCCAGCCATCAGGACTCCATTGATGAGGGCTGCATAACAGTGATCTGTGCTGGTTCTGCCATTTACCCATATAGAAACACACATACAATCAATAATAAACCATAAACAGTATTCTGATCAACATTAATGAGAATACAACATCAAGTTAATTCATTGCAGGCCCTCCTGGGTCAAAGCTCTTCTCAAATGTCGCATCATCCATAGTGGCAAGGCTTTGACTGGGAGTAAGTTCTGAATTGGATCTTAA
>NW_015251727.1:0-504 GCF_001447785.1 Gekko japonicus | reverse complement strand
AATAAAATAAATAAATAAATATAACTCCTGGATTTCCTCACCTTGGAATGATGCCAGACTTTCTAAATGGGTTAATCCAGGGCCTGGTTATTTACATTTCCCCACCATTTAAGTGTTGATTAGCTTAATTAAATGACAGCTTCTAAGGGCCATCCCCAAGGATTAGCAACATTCAGGGAGGAGAGGTCTATTTATAGCTGTTTGCTGTGACTGATCCTTGTTTGGAGGCAAAATATCTTAATGTGCCACCAGTAAATGAGCCAGGAATACCACCTCCTTAATGCTCACAAGTTACAGGGAGCACAAATACTGTTCGGGGAGTTTTCAAGATCCTCATATAACTGCCTCCCTTTGCCTGAGATCCTTCTGGGTGAGAAAATGATTCACAAAAGGCTTTAGGTTTAGCTAGCCAGATAGATCCAGCTAGCATTCGGAACAAGACTCAAAGTTCTTTTTCTGTAGGATGAAACAGACCAAAGGTCAGGGTCCAGAGTTCCAAAAGAA
>NW_015251726.1:0-504 GCF_001447785.1 Gekko japonicus | reverse complement strand
GGTGCTACTGGACTCTTGCTCTTTTTAACCTGTAAAAAGTAATTTTACGCTCCTTGCCTAAGAACAAAGGTGCTTTGCAGGATCAGACCACGATCCAGATAATCCAGTCTTGTTTGTCAGGTTCCCAGCAATCAGCAAGTGTTCGCTGATCCACCAGAAATGTACCAGGGGTCTGACCAGTCTACCACTCCCTGCCTTGACGGAAAAGTATACGGCTTGTATCACACCTTCCTTCATGCCACGTTTCGCTGTATGCTTCGGTGCTCATCATAACACCTGTCATCTTTTCAGTACATGCCAGGGAACAGAAAAGTGGTGAAAGAGATTCAAGAGAATTTGAGACTGTTACGGCGTACTGGGAACGAATGTATTGAGCAGAGGCGCAAGGCTATTCAGAATGAAGAGGAGACCCCCTTGGATATTCTCACTCAGATCTTGAAGAATGCAGGTAGGGGAGCCCCTGTGGAAAGAATCCTAGAATCATAGAGCTGGAAGGTACCTCCA
>NW_015251725.1:0-504 GCF_001447785.1 Gekko japonicus | reverse complement strand
ATAATTCCCAGCATGGAGTTTGCCTTTTTGACCTCTGCCGCACAATGTCGGCATTTTCACTGAACTTTCTACTACAACCCCAAGAATGTCTTGCAAACCAAGCTCATGTGTTCTTAGAGCAAGCCCACAAACCACCAGTTCCTCAACATTGTATAATATTAAGGACTATCTCTAAATAGTAAATTCTATCGCTACACTGTATATGGAAAATAAGAACACTGCTGAACAGTTTCCTGTGCCTCTCTCCTTATAGTGTGGTACCATTAGAGAGCATTCAAACATCCCTCACAGGCATTCTGAAGCAGTAAAATGGTCAAATAACCTTGCCAACCCAATATGAATGTCAAGGTGGGCTTGTGTCATGGAAGGAGGGGGAACTGGTCCTCCCTAGCGGACTAACCCTGTTCAATTGTATTTCAGAATGAGGTTGATATTCACCAGCAAACAGAAGTTGGGGGGAATCAGTCAAGCGTTACAACATTCATCCTTCTCGGATTTGGGAAA
>NW_015251724.1:0-504 GCF_001447785.1 Gekko japonicus | reverse complement strand
AACTCCAGCCATGAAAGCCTTCGACAACTGGTTAAAAAATTAACAAATACCCTGGTTAAAAAAATAACAAATATATCATTTCAGGAAGCTGGTTATAATTAGGAAAGAGAGTGAAGCAGGGTAATCCTTATGGCTTCCATAGAGTCTGCGCAGGAAAAGAGAATCTCACCGTACGGCCACAGAAAACCCACCTGGGTTGCCCACCATCTGAACAGAGTGGTTGTGAAAGTGATGGATTCTGCTCCCAGTGCAAGTGCTGTGAATTGTCCTTGGTAAATTTTGATCAGGTACATCTGACAAGAATTCCAAAGCAGCTTTTAGACCTATGTTACGGTTTTGTGACTTATTTAGAATTTCAGAAGAGGCATCAAGGATTTCTTATTAACTTGAATAAACAGAAACATGTCATGCTTTCACTCAAGCAATTGGTTCAATTTGTGTAAATCAAAGTAGACATCTCTATATACGGCAGACTTGCAGTCTAAACCTGATTCCAGGAATATG
>NW_015251723.1:0-504 GCF_001447785.1 Gekko japonicus | reverse complement strand
CCCCTCTCAGGACTGAGGCCTGTTGAGGCCCCAATGAGTGAGGCCCTAGAGAGGTGCACAATACCCTGCCAACCATAGCAGCACCACAGAGGGATCACAGTTCTCAAATCAGGACAGTTAGACCCAAATGGAAATTAATATGGGACGTTTGGGAATGAAGTTCTTGAATATTTAGACACTGTAGTTGCCCACTCCAGAAATGTTTTAACAAGCTTAAAATATGCATGAATTTTGTATAGCTTTTGATTTTGTTGCTATGAATGAAATACTGAGCTAAAAGTGCTTTTTAAAACTTCTACCCAAATAATTAGCTCCTCCATAAACATTGCCTTGAAATTTTCTTTAAGACACCATTTGCAATTCACACCTGATTTGCTTTCTAATTAAGCAGTGCTTAACAAATTCTAATAACAAAATGAATGTTAAACTACCAAGTACAAGTACCCAAAATGATACATGTGGCTTCTATGTCTTCTAGGCACTGATATTCCTTTGTCTGCCCTT
>NW_015251722.1:0-504 GCF_001447785.1 Gekko japonicus | reverse complement strand
TGTGGTTTGGTTTGTGCCCATCCCTAGTTACATTGGACATTTGGGCATACAGAAAGGCCATTGGTGGACTCACATCTGAACAGTGCTTTGCGGAAATGCTGCTTGTGAAAAGAAGAACTTCAGTGTGGGATGCTGTAAAATAGCCTCAACTATTTGAAGGGTGCTGCAGCCTTTCCTTGCAGAGACATATTATGTGAAGGTTTCCTAAGATGTTCTGTCTTCATGGGAGAGTTGCCAGACTGCATTATAATACCCCATGTTGGTTTAACCATTTAAAGGCACCCTGACAGAAATTAAAGGGCCAAGAGAAATCTCCCAGATGCAAAAGTGCAGTCTGCTCCAGCAGGGAGAAAGAAAAAGATGGAAAGCTGAATGGCAGGGGAACCATGGGGTAAAAGAAGCCTGGTTCTGATAAAGTTGACAGTTGGCCTGGAGAAAATGCTCTGTCCCTGTAATAGTGGGTTAATGAGTGGATATAGGCAACTGAAGCTTTTCATGGCATGG
>NW_015251721.1:0-504 GCF_001447785.1 Gekko japonicus | reverse complement strand
TTTAAAAAGAGTTCTACAACCTTATACATCAGTGTAGGTGAACTTTGGTACCATTGGTCACATCTCGAGGCAGTAAGCAGTTAGTGTTGACTGCATGACACGCTGATGAACTGTATCAGGCGATTCAAAGGGCAGTTAATATGTAATGTTCCATAGCAGTCTGATGATCCTAGAGAGATTAAAATTTGACCATTTATGTGAAAGATGATTGTGGAGAGAGTTTGTGTTCTCTTTACTGATTGTTGATAGGAAAAAGCACTTCTAGCTGCTATTTTTTGGGGGAGGGGGGTGAACTCAAAAGCAAGTCTAGATCTGGGAAGTACCGCAAGGTCATGGACCTTGCTAGAACATGGGGATGGTGCGTAAGCCTGTCTGTATGGTACCACTTTAGATTATGTGGGTGGAGATTTGCACATGGAGTGTTCCACAAGGAGGAAAAATTCCTCCATGCCTTTGTAGCACTGGAACTTTGGGGAGAGAGTTAGGCTAGAACCTTTGCCCTGA
>NW_015251720.1:0-504 GCF_001447785.1 Gekko japonicus | reverse complement strand
TTGCATCACAATGCTGTGGGGAAGCAGTGTGTGTGGGGGGGACACTTCCCAAAACCATTGAAATCAGGGCAAATAATAACCAGTGTGGAAATGGCCCATGATGGTTTTCTCACCCTTCTGTGGTTTTGCGGGTGAACATGCAAGTGTGATAAAACTCCCACTATCCTTACAGCAAGGCAAAGTAGTGAGTTTCCACATGCCCATTCTTTCCCCATTGATTCCAAGGTGGTGGTTGTTTTTTTAAAAAAGAGCTTGTGGATAATGAATACAAGTGCATCGAAATCATTTCACCTTTTCTGCCACTTTCTAAGTTGCTGTCCTTTCTTCCTTGGTGTATGTTCATCACCAATAGTTAATTTATTCATCATTCTCTGCTTCTAAATAGGAGCATCAGGCAAGACATTTTGAGGGTTTTTTTCTTTTTTAAAAAAGCTAACATCAAATGTTTTTCATATTGTTATTATTGTAAAATAAATTCTAAATTTAGCCATCGTTTCAACATTT
>NW_015251719.1:0-504 GCF_001447785.1 Gekko japonicus | reverse complement strand
TGTTAGGATCTTGACATACACAAAGTTCTCAGGCTCCTCACAGACATACTCATAAATGTGGGCTAAATATATTTCCAACCTTCCTATTTTTGGTAGAACTATATTTTCCACTTTTCAGTGCTCCATTAGTTTGCTGATGTGTGTGCAGCCTTCAAATGAAGAGGTGGACTATTGCCCTCCCCCCAAATTTGGAAATTTCCAGTCTCCAGCAGTCTAGTTACTTTATTAGTGGCCAGACATAAATACAATATGACAAGGCAAGAAAATAAATGTCCAGTCTTTTCTGTAATTTTTCTGGTGTTCTCCACTTCTTCCATTACTACATTCACTTTGCAAGGCTCCTCTTCTTTCCTGGTAGGAAATAAGAGGTCATCACTTATTCCCACTCAGAGGTGAGACATGGTATTCTGCAGACTTCTTTTTGCCTGGCCAGTCCTGCCTTTTGAGCAGTTTTGCTCTTAAGAATCTCTGGCAGTGCCAAAAGGAGGATGAGAAAGTCTTCTT
>NW_015251718.1:0-504 GCF_001447785.1 Gekko japonicus | reverse complement strand
AGTCCAATGGCACTTTTAGGACCAACAAGATTTTGCCTTCTTTCCTCCCTCTGCTGCGGACCTCAGATTTGGCTCTCATGTTGTTCTTGGGGGGCCCTGCCCCCCCCCAGAGCACTTGGGGGTGGTCACTTAGAGCATCAGTGGGAGAGGAGACGCAAAGAAGTCCTGCTCAGCAGGCAGAAATGCCTTCTGTTAATGGAGGTTTACCTCATGATCCGAGCCACTGGCTGGAATGTGAGTGGCTGAGGACACCTTTTTTGTTTTTAACTGTTTAGGGGCACTTGGAAAGTGTTCCACTTGCCTCCCTTTTCTCCACAGAGAGATTTTGGGTTTTGTTTTTTTTTAAAAAAAGAATTAATGAGAGCAGGCTGGAAATTCAGGGCAGCAGGCGACAAGATTCACTCAAGAAGCAGGCCTCAGCAGGCCTTCCTAGGCCTACAGGCCTGAGCGAGAGGCTGAGTGAATCGTGATGATGGAATATTGTGGATGCTCTGCCAAAAGGAG
>NW_015251717.1:0-504 GCF_001447785.1 Gekko japonicus | reverse complement strand
GGGGTTGTGAGTCTCACGGTAAAGGGAGGCTATGATGCACGCCTACAAAACTCATTTCGTTGTGGCAAGTTGTAACAAAGATCTCCGCGGTTTGGCTTGTACAAATCACATGGGGGTTGCTCGCGTGGGAAGACATCCATGGATTCTGATCAAGTGAGAACAGCCTTCACACCCATGGGAATCTAGGCCCATGGATCTCAACTGCATGGAAATATGACTTCACTGATATGACTTTAGCCTAGTTAGTGATGCCCAGGAAAAGGTTTGATTAGAATTCAAGGTATGAGACCGTAAATGACAACCCTTAGAGAGCTGACCCACATCGATGATGATCTACAAGCCCCAAAGCAATAGAATTTGTTGGGACTCCAGCTGGGTCACTGTATAGTTCTGATAAACTGAGTTCATCTTAGCATTGTTCAAAAGTAATTTAGCCCTAAGATGGACGTACTGGAGAGAAGGAATACCATGCCCCCCTTATTAAGTACTCAACAAACATATACT
>NW_015251716.1:0-504 GCF_001447785.1 Gekko japonicus | reverse complement strand
AAAAAAAAGTTTATAACTGAAGATGAGAGGTGAGTTCTGCATTTGGTAACAGGCTGACAGCCACCTCTTTAGTTATTGCTATTAACCAGAAATGACAAAGATTGGAGCATAATGGGAGATGGGAGCAGGGTGGAGAGACATGCATCAGTAAAAACAGATGAAAATCTCAGTCTTGTAGATAGTTGCTATATCTCAAACGGAAGACATAAACAAAATGTGGTGGAATAGTCTTCTAAAAACACAAGTCCTGCTGTTACTGCACAATTGTTACATCAAAAGGCCAACAACATCACAATCCATCTCTCCTAATCAAACTGACCAGAAAGAGAGAGCTTAATTGGAATGGAGCCGCAACAATAGCCCTGGAAATCACTGGTCTGGTCAATTGCCCCTGCCTTTAGGATCCTTGAATTCTGTAACTCTATTTGCTTTCAAGACAGAGCCCCATTTGTCTTAAATCCCCTGCTTGGCAGTAAATCAGAGAAACTACCATCCCTGCATGTA
>NW_015251715.1:0-504 GCF_001447785.1 Gekko japonicus | reverse complement strand
TCCTCCTCCTCCTCCTCTTCTTCTTGCCCAGCAGACACCCCATGGTGGTGCTCCTAACACAGAGAGCACAGGGTCCCAGAGGGTGATGACAGACAAGAACGTGGGCGTGAGGGTTTCCCCCATTTACTGCTGACCATAGTGTCCAGCAGGGCATCCACAAGCCCCAGACAGACACCAGCACCTCAGATGGGCAGAATGATTCAACTTTATTAAAGCGATCCAGGTACAATGGAGTGGTTCAGGTGTGATTGTGACCTCTGCAACTGGTAGATTGCTCAGTCCTTTGCTGCTAGGGGCACCTCCTGGGTGGCAGTGGGGAGAGAATGACCAGGATGCTGGGTGTCTTTGGGCGCTTACAAGGGGTGGCTTCTGCAGCGGTATGAGTGCTTGATGGTGTTTTAGCTGCACAGTTGGGGTGTTGCCTTTCCCTGTTGGATCAACATCTGTATATGGACCAAAACAGATGCAGGATCAGCCAGCAACATTCTGTCATGGCAGCATGAA
>NW_015251714.1:0-504 GCF_001447785.1 Gekko japonicus | reverse complement strand
ATGAGATTTATAGAGGATCTTAGTGAAGCCTGGATCTCCCCACTTGGAGTGTTGGATCTTGTACAATTGGATATCTTGCTTATGACTGTATAGAGATTTATTTAGCACATGTTTTTCGTGTTCTGTAATGGACTCAATGTTACAAACAACTGTGTAGCAAGTGAAGCTGTACTGTATACTGTGGTAATAATATAAATAGTTGTCCATCCTTTAGGTTTGATAGCAACTTCTAAATTAGATAAGTTGGCACCCTGTGATAGCACGTGATCTGGAATGTATTTTAAAAATAGAAACGCGAGTTGATTCATTAAGACTGCGTGTCCGTTGTAAGTTGACCTTCGCTATTGTATGCTATGAGCCATTGAGGAAGCATTCGAGTAAGGTTTACACGGGTCTATATTGTGTAATGCATTATATGATCTTAAAACATGACCATGAGAGATTGAGATTTATATACAGAAAATTGTTTTCTTCATAGGATTTAGGATTTCCATTTTGTGAAGA
>NW_015251713.1:0-504 GCF_001447785.1 Gekko japonicus | reverse complement strand
AGTTAATTTTTGCAAGCCCTCCCCCTCCCCCAAGAGAAGGGGGCGAATCAATCCAGGCAGCTGAGCCTCTCTTCCCGCCCTCCCTTGCCGCGCTCTCAAATAGATTTCTCATTGTCTGTTTTCCACGCAGCTTGCCCGTTTCCATCCCGTCTCTCCAGGGGCAGCAGCGTTTCCATCCAACATCTGGAGCCTCCTGAATTGCTACGGCAACTGCGTCGTCGTCACTCACTCGGGCTGGAGGTTTTCACTCTTGTTTAATATGTATGCAGGGTTCACAGCACCCCAGCCAAAATAGTCCGTTTGCCAGTTGTAATTAAAAGCGAGATCTGCCATCAAATAGCTGGCTGTTTGCCTCTAAATTAATACGCGAGATGCGTTCCCGCTGTCCGACCTTGCAACCTCTGCCTTTGGGCTTCCTCGTCCATAACCTCCCAGCCTCCAAGAGTCCATTGTCTGTCCTCCTTTCTATAAATCCTGTGAAAAGCTTACTCTCAGGGAGGGGGC
>NW_015251712.1:0-504 GCF_001447785.1 Gekko japonicus | reverse complement strand
CTCCGGGAGCTCGTTCCACCAGGTAGGATATGTTTTCCAAATGATGCTGATCTCTGAAGACCTTGCTGGGTCAAACCTACTCACACATGAAGGAGTACACAGGTTGGGTCTGGAAACCCCACCTTATGTAAGAATCAGACATAAGAGAACGGTTCTCAGCTCCCATGTGAGAGGTGATCCGTATGCTTCAGGAAGGCACGTGTGGAGAAGTGTCTTCAGCCTCCCCCTTGCCCTGCACCTTCTTCCCAAACAGAAATGGTCCCAGAGGTGCTATTTGGCCCATTGGGGAAACCCATGTTTTTGCTGAGTTGATCTTACAATCATCCCTAAAGTCTGCTGGGCTCCACTGTGCTGCGACCCAGCAAAGAGCGCAGCATTTGCAGATAGAAACCTGAGCTCCCCTATAGTGTTTGATGAGCAAGAAGAGTGGTCTCAAATCCTGCAGCCGCTCAGTTCTTCTGAAAACAAATTCATACAAATGCATTTTTTTGGTCTAACGTTTGA
>NW_015251711.1:0-504 GCF_001447785.1 Gekko japonicus | reverse complement strand
TGACATGTTCCTGCCACTGAAGAACATCACACATGTACGAATTAACCATACGCTAATGTTCATATTGTACAATAAAAGAAATGATTTCAAACTATGTACAATAGCTGGTTCTTTCATTCTTTCCAGGTACTTTGCTCATGCATCGGAAGTTTCAAAAGTATAACACTAATCTTGTTACGAAACAAGGTCCTTACAATGGACTGAAGACACAACGTTCCAGATTAATTTAGGACCAAGACTACGAAAAGAAGACTCTGCATATGACCATTCTTATGCGGAATGAGTCTCCTGGTATATATTTCAAGATATTGTTTCAGATGATTCATGGATCTGAGTGAAATAATTTCAGGTAAACAGATGAAAAGTTTAGACATGTCAGAGGGGTAACCATGTTCATTTCTTAAAGCAAAACAAAAGAATCTTGAGGCATCTATTATAGGGTAAATTGTTGTGAACTACAGCCTATTTTATCAGGGTCAGACAGTGTTCCCTCTAAGCTGAGTT
>NW_015251710.1:0-504 GCF_001447785.1 Gekko japonicus | reverse complement strand
CATACCACCTTGTGGCTCTTCTAAGCACTGTTTCATTAGAAGCTAGAATAATTTCTTCATTACTATCAGCCCAAGGTAAAAGTGTTTTATTTGTTTCATTCACTCCGGCGAGGGATCGGTTTACTCCTGTGGTGTAGCCACCTTTTTAAGGCCTTGCAGCGTCTCTCTCAGTATTGCGTGTAGGCTTGGTGCCACCCGGAGGCAAATCCCAAGGGCTCATGCATGCTGAAGAGTTTTCAACCAGCTCACAAAATTTGTGAAAATCTAACAGTCAGTTCTTGTGAGCTGGTAAGAGCCAGGTCTAGCACACCACTGGTTATATTATATGTTATTGCTTATGCATGTTTAAGGTGTCGCACAGGACATACTATAATTACAAGGCTCTTTTGGTTGCCTGTCATGGGAATGAAAATGGGTTTCAGATCTGGATGAACAAGAAACTTTTTGTAACTTAGATTTTTGGGCTTCATCAAGGATGTCTTGGGAACGTCCTCCTAAGGGCAA
>NW_015251709.1:0-504 GCF_001447785.1 Gekko japonicus | reverse complement strand
AAAAAATTCCTTCCAATTTCTTTTGTTTTCTAACCATTCCAAGAAGCTTGGAAAACAGATAAATCTTGTGCTGTGCCTTAAAGGTCAACAGCATTAGAATATTTTGGACCAGAAATGGTGTGCCAGTGAATTCCAAACTTTGAAGGGCCTTAAATCATTTATCTAGTGTTTGAAACATGGATGCTCACTCAGAAGAATCACAAAATGGTGTGATTTCTTCAAAATGTGCCCTCAATGAAAGCCAAGGTCAACAGCCACTGTGGCTACAGTCTTAGCTTGTACAGAGTCTGATTTCTTTGGACTACCTCTTAGTAGGACCCTTATCCTTGTCTTGCAGCAGTAACACAACAAACATAATGGGGGGTGGGGGGTGGGAATCAGGAGGGCCGACTTTATTGTGAAAAATGTATTTATTTAATCTCAGAATTGGAAGGGACCACCAGGGTGGAGTAGTCCAAGCCTCTGCCAATGGCATAACTGCAACTATAAGATCCCCAATAAGCA
>NW_015251708.1:0-504 GCF_001447785.1 Gekko japonicus | reverse complement strand
TAACAGGCAGTCTAGTCCCATCGTTAGGTTTATACATATTTAACATGGGCTGAGGAAAACCGGTACTTGGAGGCACTTTTTTCAAGTTACTCCCATGTTAAATCTATTGCACAGTGTCTGTATCCATGAATGGTAGATTCACATAAGTCCTCTTTCGGTCATGAGGTCATAATTTGGAGGAGTCAGTTGGCAATGGATACTGCAGTTGTAACAGGCTGACTGGTCACAGGCAGATGCAAATTTTGCAAGTCTTCACCATCTGATCTGACCCAATTAGTAGCTGGCCCAAATCAAAGAGTTAAAAATCACTGTCTTGGTGGAACAAATGTTGTGTGAATCCTGTTTCAGTTTCTCATCTGTGATTGTGGAGTCAGACATAACACAGCTCTGGAAAATATCCAGAACAGTAATAATTCGTTCACCATTTTGTCAGGATTGTGCACATATATGACCAACCAGCTCCTGAATCTGTCTGTAGCTCTTAAGGTAAAGGTAAAGGTTCCC
>NW_015251707.1:0-504 GCF_001447785.1 Gekko japonicus | reverse complement strand
AAGGATCAGAAACCCAATCTCTTCCCCCCCTGAAAACGCCTCCCTGACTTGGTTACCGGACCGGGAATCCCATTTTTCCCCTCCCCAAGGCAGGCTTTATTGTAGCCCATAGTATTGCCAAAGAGGTTTAATCTGGGTTTGCCCAGCTTGCCAGGCAGCCCAAGTGACTCCTTAGGGCATCAGAATTAAAGAGGCCCCGAGGCCCTCCAAAGTGTGAATAGTGGCCCTAAGCCACACTGGGGCCTGCTTTGCAATTGAATAAATTCCATCTACTTTCACATTCAGATCCAGTCCCCAAAAGGTGAAATTTCAAGTCAGTCTCCCCTCAGGGAAATATCCGTAATATTTGGATGGGGAGATTGCCTGAGAAATTCCATCAGCAGAGTTTATTCAGCAGTCTTGCACCTTCCTTACCTCACCAATAACAATGGCGACCACGTGAGGTAAGCTAGTATTACGATTCCGTGTTCTGCTAATTATTATGTTCTGCTAGTATTATGATTC
>NW_015251706.1:0-504 GCF_001447785.1 Gekko japonicus | reverse complement strand
ATGTAGAAAGGTCCTGCGTTCATGACGCCTCTGGAAAGGGGGCGAAATACAGAGAGACCCCTGCAGTCTCCTGGGCAACTTTGGGCAAACTGTTAAATGGTCGGGGAGGTGCCAGCCAGCCAGCCAACAGGGCACAGACTAGTTCTGGGCTTCCCACAAGGCGGCCCAGTGGCTCATCTCTATCCCCACCTTCCCTCCCGTCCCAGGGTATCACGGAAGCAGAGCGGGAGGCCTTTGAGCTGCTCCCGGACGACGAGCGCCAGTGCGACAAGTGCAAGACGACCTGCTTCCTCTCGGCGCTGGCTTGCTACGACTGTCCGGATTGCCTCGTCTGCCTCTACCACATCGACGACCTCTGCAAGTGCCCCAGCAGCAGGCAGTACCTCAGGTGGGCAGAAAGGCACCTCTACCTACCTCTCGATCTGTGCTTGCAAAGGTCCGGCCGTCTGGCTGACTGTCTCCCTTCTCTGGAGAAAAGGGCCAGGCAGAATGTTGGCTGGAAAA
>NW_015251705.1:0-504 GCF_001447785.1 Gekko japonicus | reverse complement strand
ACTGGATGGTGTGTGCTGTCCGTTACTTTTCCTGATGAATGCCGCTTCTCATTCAGGCACGCTTCCAACTCACTGGCACCCTCTGCCGATTGCTCTCTCTCTCTGTTCCCAAGGCCACCCTCGACAGAGATTTCACAGATGGGATGGATGGACGTAGGTCTCCTGTCCGTCAGGCGCAATGCAGGAAATGTCACTTTGCTGGATTCAAACAGCAGTGCCTTTGGCAACCAGGCCTTTGGCATCAGTGCTCGGTTCCACGGCAGGAGTCAGGCATCGAGTCTGCTACTTAAGCCCTCTTGCCATTAATGACATGCTTTTGAATTTTATTTCATTTTATTCTGGGGAAATTCAAAACAGCCCCCCCCATTTTTGTTGTCATGGGCATAACAGCCCTGTAAAGTAGGCTGGTATTAATGGCCCCATTTCCAGGCGGGGGTGATGCAGAGCAACTTAGCTAGTTTGTGGAGGATGTGAGATTTTTAAGCCAGGACTGCCTGATGCACA
>NW_015251704.1:0-504 GCF_001447785.1 Gekko japonicus | reverse complement strand
GGCAGATTAATCAGATTTAATGTTGAATTGCAAAATGAAGGACATGTCAGTATGGTGTAGTGATTATGGGGTGGGACTGGGACCTGGGACTGCTGCATTCGAACCCCCTCATTGCCATGGAAATGTGCCAGATGACCTTTGCCCTGTCACAGTCTTCCAGCCTAACCTTCCTCACAGTGTTCCTGTTGTGAAGATAAGATGGAGGACGGGGAAACAATGTGATAAGCCACTTTGGATCCCAATTCGGGAG
This sequence comes from Gekko japonicus, assembly GCF_001447785.1. Lineage (NCBI taxonomy): Eukaryota > Metazoa > Chordata > Lepidosauria > Squamata > Gekkonidae > Gekko > Gekko japonicus. Next base: position 254 of record NW_015251704.1, on the reverse strand, counting down.
ACAAATGGGCTATTAATGAAATTAAAATAAGCAACTGTAATTTCAGAAAGAACAGAACGCTGTTAGCTTTGGTGTACAGAAAGCAGAGGTGCCAAGTAAATAAAAATCAGGAATGGAAGTTCATAAATCCAAGTTTGTCCCAAGTCAACTGAATAAGAGAGGAAAGCTTTGTGGCTGAGTAAGAATTATTGTAGTGTACCCTAGAACTGAGTAAGAATTATTGTAGTGTACTTGAGCTGCGGTGGCTCAAGTGG
>NW_015251703.1:0-504 GCF_001447785.1 Gekko japonicus | reverse complement strand
AATAAGCCTGTCACCACAGGGAATGCAAAGAACTGCTCTCCCAAGGGGCACAAACTTTGGAGAACTAAATCTACAGTGCTGGAAACGCCCTATTACTGAGCATGAAACGGCAAGACGTGGCCAATTCTGAGGGATTCCTACCCTAAGTCTTTGAGAGATTCCCATGCTATTTCTACACTCCAAGTCAACCCGAATTAACCCAAGATGGGGAAAGTTGAAGGAAGAACCACATGTCACCCCCTGCATTCTAAAGAACATCATGGCTGCTTACACAGACTCATGGCCTGGCATGTGCAGCTGAATGACACGGGCCCAAGAGCTGAAAAGGGGAAAATATTCCAACTCTGATAGTTGCTGCTATAGTGTCACACATACAGAACCACACATACACTCACACCACTCTGGCGAGAGTTCCTCTGGGGACATCTCCCTAGTCACGACACTCAGAGGTGCAGGGTGTTGCCTGCGTGATCCGCCATTAATCTGTTACCCAAAGAGGCAGTC
>NW_015251702.1:0-504 GCF_001447785.1 Gekko japonicus | reverse complement strand
AACTCTCACATTCTATGATTCTACGATTCTACGAGCTTCTCGGAACATGGATTCTTTCCTTTCCTCGTGCCCATTTTGTCTGTTTGTTCTCTGCTGTCCTCCTAGGTGCGTCAACTAGAGCAGCAGAACAAAGTGCTGGAGACACAGCTGAAGCTCCTGAAGGGCAGAGACCAGTACAAATCGAATGTGAGGCACATCATGGCAGCCCACAGCCAGCCCCTGAAACAGCAAATTGATGCACTGAATCAGGACAAGGTGAAGCTGCAAAATGAGCTAGACCACACTCAGGCCTTTCTGGAGGAGCTGAAGAGCAGGTGGGCTTCTGCGCGTGCGTCAGCTGCAAGGGTTCAGGAGGAAACTGTACCCAGGATCACGGGCAAAGGGAGTGACAGTCACCTTCCTGGCAGAATGAAGCGTTATGTGTGACTCCTGAGAAGATTCATTTTTCCAAGGGAGGGACTTCTGCAGCTTCCCGTTCAGCCACAAGGGACAGCGATCCTGCAC
>NW_015251701.1:0-504 GCF_001447785.1 Gekko japonicus | reverse complement strand
AAACAGCACCTCCCCATACCAAATATGAACTAGACATAGCTCATAACTATCCTTGGGGACAGGGATAAAAGGTAAGGTGGCACATTAACAATTTTGGTTCCATTGCCCCAGGCAATCAATTCAAAAGTATTTGATTAAAAAAAAACCCCTGCATTAGCATCACTTTCTCAAGCCGCCTTCTATCGTTTGCCTGTTGCTCCCCATAATGACAATCAGTATCAACGCTCATTATTCTGAGCAAAGAGTACAGTCATTTTCATCTTAATGACTGAAGCGATACACCTCTATAGGGAACAATTTTGGTATACTTACTTAAGTTATAATGTTTTCATTGTTAATACTTGATTGAGTGTTTTTGCTGCTGCTAAGGTTTCCTTGACTCTTCTTGAATGAGGCCTACTTCTCTGTTGGTTTTGTGGAATGCTGTGTTATTGGGCAGCCAGCTACCCACTAGCCAAGACCAGCCTGCATGAAAACATCGGTCGAATCTGCATTTGCATTTTT
>NW_015251700.1:0-504 GCF_001447785.1 Gekko japonicus | reverse complement strand
AGACAATATTCCTCTGTGTATGGGGATTTAACTCCTCCCATTTAAAAACCTTTTCACATTTTCCTGCAAACATGAGGGTTCCCCCAGGTCTGTAGAAGATTCTTTCTGTTGGTACATGGTCCCATTCTATTTATTTGGGGATCCCCAGTTTCTGGATTTAATGAGCCACAGCTGAGGCCATATTCAGGACTAGCTGTAATGATTTTACTTCATTTGTACCACAGTTTTTAAGGGGTTTAGGTTAGGGTAGGCTGTGAGTGACCCAAGGTCACCATGGCAGAATAGGGATTCAAACCCAGGTCTGCCAGATCCTAAGCCAACACCCTAAGCAATACACCACTCTGGTAGTCAGTAACAACTAGGTCAAGAGGATATTACCAGAACTGCAGTAGTGATCCAAGTCTCTCCAACTTCATTGCAGACTTCTTCAAAATCTGTGTTCTATTTTTGTGTTCCACTTCCCACATCCATCCCTTCTTCTCTTTCCTCCAGAGAAACACTGAA
>NW_015251699.1:0-504 GCF_001447785.1 Gekko japonicus | reverse complement strand
AAGCCCAAATAGTCCCAGTGGGGAGTTATCTTATGAAAAAAGTGTGGGGATGGGAAGTGAGAGCCCTTCTTTCCACTACATCACAGTCCCAGAAGGAATCAGGCTCCCATAGGCTTTTAAAAGGACATATCCCACAGCTGTTGTGCAGCTGCAGAGAAGGTGAGTTGGATCCAGGAAACCCAAACGTGACTCATTAAAAAACACATTGCGTACTTTGGCCATTAGTAGCCCTACGTTCATTAAGAGGGATGATCCTGACCTCAATTGATGTCGATATGCTTTGCAATCAGTGTCCATAGCCATCTGTAATCTGTCCAGCAACTGCTTGAAATCCATGAAATGACTGTGCTCAATGTTCTGATAAGGGTTAGTGAAACTAATGGTGCACTAGCTGTGCCTACTGTTGCAGTATTATGTACTGACCCCTGTCTAATCTTTTCTTTTTAGAAAGCAGCACAAATAATCTATCAAGATAATCTGTTTGAGACCCTGGAGAGCTGCTGC
>NW_015251698.1:0-504 GCF_001447785.1 Gekko japonicus | reverse complement strand
ATGTTGCTGGCACACTTTGATATCCATCATAGAGATGTGGCCAATCTGGATTGAACCCCAGTTCAAACAGGCCTTTCACGAGTGCAAGAAGTGCCTCATACTCTCTGCCAGTTTGCAAGGAAGGAAAGACTTTAGTTTGCTTTCCTAATGTTTCAATAATGTTCCTCTGCAGGGCTCTGTGGGGACCCATTTCAACGAACACAACGTTGGGCTTATCTTTCATGGAGGTCACAATGGCCTGGGAAAACACGACAGGATCTCGGACCTGTCTGGCCCAGTAGCTGCCCGACACAATGTCATCTCCTGAGGCAGCCCTCCCAGTCACTGTCGAGATCAGCTCTAGTTCAGGCTTCTGTTTCGCTAACTCAGAAAGGCTTCCTGCTATCTCTTGCAGTACTGGATCCATCATGCGGCTGTGATACGCAGCTGGTACATTTAAAATGTGAAGGAATACATCTCTTCCACCAAAGCATCCGGCTAGATCTCTCTGAACAGCATTGATGG
>NW_015251697.1:0-504 GCF_001447785.1 Gekko japonicus | reverse complement strand
TGTGCAGGTTCCCATCCCTTGTTGTGCATGCAGCTGACTGAAAAAACACACCTTGAGAGTCAGCAGTCATCAGAAGTTGTGGGTGCTTTCATATGTGCAGTGTGGCAAGCCATATAGTTTCAACCCTGGTGTGTGGTTCATTCCCTCTGGAGATAAGCACCATCTCCCTCACAGTCTTTGTGGTCTCAGGAGGTTCCTGTCTCTTCAGTTTTACCTTCGCTTAGGAGGACCATGGTTTGGATGTTGCTCATCCAGGCATATGGCTTTGGCACATGCTATACATGAATAGCCATGGGCGAAGGCATATCTTGGGAAAGAGACACTGATGCTTGTGCCAGACTCAGGGTGTGTGCGTGTTAAACGTGGTGTCTGAAGGCTTCTGTTTTCCTGAACCGGCTCATGGGAAATGTGTGCGCTTCTGCATGGGCATAGGAGTTCATGATTTATTTGTTTTTTCAAAGGTTCCCAGTATTGTCCTGGAGTCAGGGGTCATTTCGTAGAAAA
>NW_015251696.1:0-504 GCF_001447785.1 Gekko japonicus | reverse complement strand
AAAAAAAGTTTTAAAGAAAATATTCCACCTTTGACCACTAGATGGCAGAATTGGCATTCCTATAACTTCATAATGAAGGGAGGCTAGGAATAAATAGGGGCCAAACTCAGGGCAAAAAACGGCCTGTTGACGTTTCTTTAATGAGTTGCCGTTTGCTTTCCCTGCAGTAGCTGGAGCAGGTTTTGCATTTCAACCGTTTCCAGCCTTTTGTACGGGTTAGGCTACGGCACGGGTGACGTCCCCGAAATTTTGCTGTCCCTCATTAAAAATGGAATTATTGTCGCCACAGTGACTTCGGCCTAGTTTTGGGGACAACAAAGGTCCGGTTGCATAACGGGTGGTGCGTAATGAGAGAAGAGGTTTGGAAGTTTTAGTGTACAGCAACTTTTAAAACACCATTTATAGCATACTCTGCATTCAGTATTTTCGTGAGGGATCTGTTAGAAGGGGGTATGCGAAGGCTGCTATAGTGTATAGTAGGGTTGCCAAGTCAAAATTTTGCCG
>NW_015251695.1:0-504 GCF_001447785.1 Gekko japonicus | reverse complement strand
TTTTGCCAAAATAACTAAGCAGTCTGACCAGCAGTTTGGTGTACGTAGCCCATTTTGTCTAAATAACACAAAACAGGCCAGTGTAGAAGATAACCTGGTCCGTTAAACCACAGTTAAAAAACTAAGACAGCAGGAACAGCTGGATTAAGCTGTTTATTTGTTGCCATCTTGGAGCTGAGTCCCTGCTGGCATCTGCATATCATGGGTAACTGGCATTAGTTTCTAACCAGGCTTTTCCATGTGAGAGGGGGAATGGGAGGTGTGAAGTGCACATCCAAGCACAGGAACAAGCTGGGTTTGTGCACATCCTGGCTTAGTATTGGCTTGCTGTGCCCTGAGTGCAGTGCAACCTTATTTACTCACTTGGGGAGGAGCTGTTGTCGATCCGTGGTAGAACACACACTTAGCATGTCGAAGGTTCCACATACAGTGCCTGTCCTTGTCAGGTTTTTTTATAGCATCTAGGGGTAGCTGGTGCTGGACTGCAAGAAGATCCAATCAGTC
>NW_015251694.1:0-504 GCF_001447785.1 Gekko japonicus | reverse complement strand
CAATTGTAAAAAAGGAAGAGAAGACAGAAGAAGTTTGATGGGGGAGGGGGGATTCACCAGTTGGCAGTACATCTAGGAACCTCCCCATGATACCATCAGGAGTACCATCAGTTTTCCAGATTTCAGAATGGGGACAATAAAAAAGGAGGCATTTTCTGGTACTGTTAGAAAATATTCCATTTTGATTAATTCAGTTCTGAATTCAGCCTTTGGGAGAAATGGGAAGTAGGTTTGCCCCTCATTATCCAAGCATATGATGGTTGGAGATTCATATAGGGGTATCAAACGATAATAGTAAGGCAATCAAGAGATTTTACAGGAAACTCCTGAAGGCAATATTTTATGCAGATTATGAAATGTAAAAACACAGAGCAGCTCTGTTTGTAAATGTGTTATAACTTGAATACTTGGGTTTAATCCAGTCTGTTTCCTCTGGCATTGTCTTGACATCTAGTCTAGGTTGTCAATTTGAGACTCATAACATTCCGCCTTAAATGAAGTGCA
>NW_015251693.1:0-504 GCF_001447785.1 Gekko japonicus | reverse complement strand
CCCTACTCCTCCATCCCCCACTGGTGGCCAGGATGGACATGGCAACCCTTTAACAGGAGCATTCCCCTTGCCTCTGAAAAAGACCCAGTTTGGCCTTAAAAATCTGAGGCAGGGTTTTCAAGAAAAAGGGGAAATGGAACTTCTTTCTCATGAGAAATGCATTGCTGGGGAAGAAAAAACACTGGATTCGAGATGTCTACCTGTTGTTTCAACAATCCCCTCAAGGATGACCACGATCTCAAACTGCTCGCTCCGGAGGGATCTTTGTGACAGGGCAAAGAAAGGACTTTTCTCATTGATCTCGTGACAGATGGTAAGAGGAGAAACGAGGAACAGTTGGTCTGCCCCAGTTCCGAATCCAACATCAAGTTCACACTGGTCTAGTGGCAGGAATTCGCCTTCTGGTGTCTGTCGTGACTAAAGAAAAATGGAGAGGAGAAAATCCCAGTGAGTAAAGAGCAAAATAATCATCATCATCGTACGGCATTGTGTGTAGAATAGCCA
>NW_015251692.1:0-504 GCF_001447785.1 Gekko japonicus | reverse complement strand
CAAATTTACTTGGCATCACAAAACAGTGCATGGATCGATACAAATTCAAAAGCCTGGGACTGACATCCACAGGCTTTGCAACCCACTTTGGGGTACAGACCCCCAGGGTGGGAAAAACAAGTCTACAAGTCACAGTATTCCTGAAACTCTAGGGCAGATGACACTGCAGATTTGATTGGTTTAGATGGTGCAGGGTGCAAAATCAGTTTCAGGACACACCAAAGGCTACCATGACAGACAAGTCCAAGAACAGCCCCGCTCCCTTTGAGAATGTAAAAATCAGCAGTTAATCAGCACTGAATGGAAGACATGTGACAGAGCCACCATAAAGCAAAGAGCAGAAGGAAAACATAGTAACCCTTAGGTTAGTAAAACTGGAAATTAATTTCGAGTAGTAAAGACAAAGTAAAGACTCAACAAAGGCCAAACTGTGTATTTGTTAACCAGTGATTAGGTCATTCTACTGTATCCCTGCAGTGGGTCGACTGCAGTTCATCATTTTGT
>NW_015251691.1:0-504 GCF_001447785.1 Gekko japonicus | reverse complement strand
AGCTTAGAGGGAACACTGCCCACCAGCACTCAAAGACGGCCCCAAGCCACAGGTTTCCTTGGGCCTGGTGGGGCCAACTGACCTGATTGTATTTGTGGAGGTCAGGGAGGGTTGCGTGGCCAGCGGAGCGGTGCGGCTCTTTACACGAGTAGCAGAAGCGGCATAAATCACACACCTAAGTCAGCATCTTTACCTGCTTGGCATGATTCATTCCGCTTTGGCCTGTGCCCAGTTCCGATTATCTGTTGCCAAACGTTCAAACGTGACATCCTCAAAGGAAATGGCTTGATTGTGAGATGGCACGGGGGAAGGGCATTCCAGTGAGAGGGAAGATCCCCTCTCTGGTGGAGCAAACAGCGGCTGGTGGGGCAGTGTATGACCACCTTCCCCTCCTCTGGACGGGGCCGCCCACCACTCCCGGTGCAAGGTGAAAGGGGTCAGCCCAGGTGGCCAGTGCGGCCAGCTACAATTCGTTAGTCGTTAACCGGCTAAATATCAGGAGAA
>NW_015251690.1:0-504 GCF_001447785.1 Gekko japonicus | reverse complement strand
TCCATGTCTTGTTGATAATTCACTCTAGATGCATAGTATCAGGCATGGAGCACTTCAGAGCTAGAACATAGAGGGCTCTGCTACTAGCTGGAGACTTTCTGTTCTAGAGGACTGTAGCTGTCAACAGTTTGGAATATTCCCTAGGGCTTTTAAAATTGGGAAAGTGTTTTGCTTCTTGTTTTATTTTATTTTAAAAAAGTACACTAGTGTTAGGGCTTGTTTTATGGTTGTGGTTTACCTAGGATCAATCAGCAGGCCTGACACTCATCTTCATGAAGATGCACAGAATCTAACACAGTGCTGGTGTTAATTTTGAACTACTAATACTCTTAAGCAGAAGTATGAAGAACTCAGAACTAATTTGTGCTTCATACCTGGCAATTTCTTTGATGAGTTACAACTTAATCCAGACTACCTAACTCGCTGCATTCCCGGGACAGAAATTTAAATGCTTGTGTTTCCCTTTCACTCCTCCTAGGTTTGGTGTAGTGGTTAAGAGCGTGG
>NW_015251689.1:0-504 GCF_001447785.1 Gekko japonicus | reverse complement strand
ACAAGCAAGGACATATATATCTATGGATATGGAAATGCTTGTTTTTGCACACCCAGTAGGCATCAGTACTCCACAACGAAGGACTTAATTCCTAGAACATTTCAATTACTCTTTCATGATGGTGGACTTAAGATGAATGTTTGACTGGCTTGCACATCTCCACTATCCTTTTCTAGTTAAAAAAAAGTACATGAAAAATTGATTCCTTTACTGCCTGTGCATCATGCATAGTTTTGTAACTTTTCTATAGCGATGCCTTACAAGGTACCTTGGAAACATCCAATATCAGAGGTAGGCAATCTCCAGCACATGTGCCAAACAGTAGCATGCCGGAACATTTTGTCTAGCATGCACAGCTGAACATTCACCCAAGGAATCATAATGAACCCGAGGTACTGGCAGAACCACTGGCACAAGTGTACATGGGCAAATACAGACTGTCTCCACCACTCCACCATTTTGTTTGCCGGCATTTTTGCAGGTGAACACTGTGGTTGTTTTGTC
>NW_015251688.1:0-504 GCF_001447785.1 Gekko japonicus | reverse complement strand
GACAAAAAACAAGCTCTCCTCATCTCCCCTCCCTTCCATGGAGGTAAAGGACCATTTCATCCCACCAGAGGAGTCTAGAGAAATCTAGTTCTTCACCTGTGAACCCACTGAGGATTTTTTCGGGCAATTCCACACATGACATGGCATCAAGCCCAAGTTTGCCACAGAGTGTACACATGGCAGGGGACTGCAGTCATTTCTGCCTTCCTGATGAGTGTACTTGCAGGACTCACATTTCCCAAACATGGTTTTATCTAATTCACACATTATATTTGTAGGTGTTGGCTTAAGGAAATCTTAGATGTACGGCTAAAAAATAATGAAGTGGGCTTTGGGTCGAAGTCACGTGGAGCTGCCCAAGATTCTGACAGTGCAATCCCATGCAGAGTTACTCTAATATACTAGGTACTCTGATGGTTTTTCCCAGGGGATTACAGTAGGCTTAAACTGAAGTAACTCCACATACAACTGCGCCGTGATTCACCGAAAGAGAATCAGTTATAT
>NW_015251687.1:0-504 GCF_001447785.1 Gekko japonicus | reverse complement strand
ACTTCTACCTGTGTTTGGGAATATTTTCAAGTATTTGTATTTTTTCACTGGATTCTACAGAAGGGAGAAATTTAGGATTAATGGTTTCCTCAAACTGCTGTCTTGCAAAATTTGATGAAACAATCTATTCATGCTAGAAGTGTAATTTTATAAAATGAGTGTAGGCCGGTTTAACTAAATTTACGGATTTTATAAAACCAAGACCTATATTGCCACTAAAGAAATGACTGTTGAGTGGATTATCAAAGAGAAATATTTCAGGGTCTCTCTTGACCAATTTAAAGTTTTTAGACCCCTGGTGTAAAGAACACCTTTAGAACTCTGAATGGGGGATAAACCCCACCCCAAAGCAGAGCGCATTTGCCTGGTGCAGGAGGAACTGAATCACACCCCATCCGAGTACTGGAACCTGGTCAGGGTTTTTGAGAAATGGGAGGCAGACAAGCTACCTCCCCATCGTAAAACTGACTGCAACTGAGATATTGCCAGGACACAAAATGCCCA
>NW_015251686.1:0-504 GCF_001447785.1 Gekko japonicus | reverse complement strand
GAGCTTGCCAACTGGTGGGAGGATTGGGGTTGGGGACATGGTGAGGGGGGGCAATGGGGCACCACTTGGAGTGGCAGTGGGCAATGGGAACCCCCACCCCCATCGTGAGCATGGTAGCCCTAAATGTACTGTATAGGCTTTTTCAGTAGTGGAATATTATTTCCCTTGAGGCTCACCCGGCACCTGCTTTCCTTTCCTTTAGGCACTAAGCCAAATCATTTATTTTTACCCAGACTTTTAACCAAGGGATTCCGTCTTTTTAAACCCATTTTTATGCTCTGTGTCTAGCCTGAGGACGGGTTTTTTTGGGTATCATTTTTGGCTGCTGAACACTGATTTTGGTGTACCCCCAAGTTGTCCATTATGGTGTGAACAGACTGACTTCAAAGGTTACAGTTACAGCAAGGCTGCAGTCACATTGGTTGCTCAGCATGGTATGGTGGCACCTCAAATTGTGATGGTTCAAAGTGTAGAGGAGCACTCCATCCAGACCACACACCCTGT
>NW_015251685.1:0-504 GCF_001447785.1 Gekko japonicus | reverse complement strand
GGGGTATAAATGCAGTCTCCTCTTCTCAAGGTGCAATTGGACTTGAATCCAGTTGTTCCACTAAGTGCTGCCATCTTTCATTTACAACATTACTTCCAGGGTTTAGATCACTAAAAGTAGGATTTTTTAAAAAAACATTTAAGACAAGAAAATGAATCCAACTTTAACACTACCAGCAGCTGAAAGGTGTTACCTGATATTCAGGCAAACCAGTTTGTTCGACCTTCGGCGAATCAAAGCCTGTTTTGATTAGAATATTTTGACATGTCCTATTTTTATGGTACGCCCTCTCTGTCACACCTTTGATATTATTTGCTCTTTGGCACTGCTCCCCAGCTAAAAAAAAATCTTGGGGAGGGGTGGCGGAGCAGTAACTAATAGTTCACGAGAGGAACAATGTCTAGTTTTTGCTTGTCTAGTTATTATAGTTGACATTCTATTAATATAGTGATAAACAAGGATGCATAAGTACTTTTATGTTCACGCGCGGACCCTTCCTTCCTT
>NW_015251684.1:0-504 GCF_001447785.1 Gekko japonicus | reverse complement strand
CGATGCTCAAATTTCAGTAAGGATTAGCTCTTGCTCCTAACTGATTAGAGCTACTAAGCAGTTCAGCATATTTCCACATCCTTTTGCTCAAACACTAAGTCTTCCCTAAAAGTATATAAGATATTAATCAGAAAAAAATATTTTAAATGTTATTCTATGATAGCACTTAAAAGTAAACTTTCATGTTAATGTCCTTGCACAGGTGTAAGCCTATTTCAGTCAATGGAAGATGGGAAAGACTTAGAGGTGTATAAGGATTAAATGTGAAATAACTTTAAACAGAGCCGACAAGGAGGTCTCCTTTCGAAATGCAAGGAAGTGTCCTCAGAGCAGAGCAATAAGGTGGGCATGTGACCAGGAAGAAACCTAGACAGGCCAGTTGACTAACTCTGAGCCGGTTGCCACATTTTATGTTATGCAACTTGTTTTAGTTGCAGGTTATAACAAGCAGCTGAACACTGAAAATGAAATGCATTAAAATACTATACAGTTAAATGCAAAAAA
>NW_015251683.1:0-504 GCF_001447785.1 Gekko japonicus | reverse complement strand
CCCATAATACATGCACAGACAAAAAAGAATGATGCGCTTTCTTGCTTTGTTTAAACAGAATGGCTCAGGAAGCTGGCCAGGAAGGGCCTGTTGCATTGTAGACACCAGCATACATCCCTAAACAATGGGTACAGTTATGGGAGAGCATTGAGAAGTGAGATGTATTTCCCTCTCCCCCAGGTTTTGGAAAGGGTGACATGAATAACACTGTTTCTCTGCCTATCTTTTGGGAAATGCTGCCACCTTGAAACAGATGATGGGGATAATGACAGGGGCTGGTGCTTTCTGAATTTTATTGGGAAGGGAACCACGACCTTTCACATCAGCATTGGTACCTGAGGCAGGAAACCAAGGTGGCATCCCTCATAGCAGTAAAAATAATCAGTTAAAGGACTGACAGTTCCACACCCTTAATGGTATCCACCTTCGGTCTCAGCAAAAAAGGTGGGCTATAAAGGTCACACGGGCAGGAAACTGCGGGGGAAGCGTGGCTGTTTGCCCCGG
>NW_015251682.1:0-504 GCF_001447785.1 Gekko japonicus | reverse complement strand
CTGTGGCTGATCCTGCTTAGCTTCAAAGCCCCAATGAGCTTGGACCAGACTAGGCTATTCCATTTTCAGGTTTTCTGTGCCAGAATTTCTGCCTTCCAATGTTTTCCCCCTGTGACGCTAGCCAAACTCTTATCAGTCACCTTCAGCTGTGAGCCTTGCAATTCTTCCTGTGACAAGGGCACATACAGGGATTTGCATGATGCATTCAACTTCTGTAATATCATTCTACTTGCTTTCTACTTGGCAGATCATGGGAACTATAGGGGGCAGCTATCAGTTGGTAAAACTGACTAATGCCATGCAGAACTCCGTATGAAATATGATTGACATGGACTTCATAGCTACAAGAATGTGGTGTGGGCTTCTAGCCAAGATTGGCTTTTCTGGGTTTTTTTTAATCTTAAAGCTGTGGTATTGATCTATATTTGAAAGCATACCCAAGTTTCCTACCTGCAGATTAAAATGAAGATTGATGGATGCTAATGAAATTTGCAGAATATAGGT
>NW_015251681.1:0-504 GCF_001447785.1 Gekko japonicus | reverse complement strand
CCTCCTCCTCCTCTTCTTCTTCCCTCCTGTGAAGCAGCAGAGGCAAATAGAGTATGCAAAACAAGACAACGGTGTCCCTTGCTCTCCACTTCCGTGATGTTTCTCATATGCAGAATTCATCTTTTCTGGATAGGGACCACCTGGGAGCAGAATTTCATTCCCCCCCCCCCTCTCCTGGGTGTGAAAAGCACCGCTCCGGTCTCAGCTGGCCATGAGTTGCATGCGCTTTGCTCGCCTGCAGCTCTGGTTCCATGCGGAGTGCCATCTCTCCCTGGCCTCCCTCCATGTAGAGCACTAGCTGCCTCCAGCGGGAGCCGCCGGGGCCACTCACTTTTTGGGGTTCCGCTGGTGCAGAATGCGCCCGAGAGAGAAGCGGTCTCTGTGGAATCCGCGTGAGAGGCGAGGGGGAGGCTGCTGCAGTGGCCTCCCTCCGGCATTCTAGATCCAGGAGAGCCCATGGGGGGGGGGACACCCGGCAAGAGTGGGTCAGGAAGTCAGGTGACG
>NW_015251680.1:0-504 GCF_001447785.1 Gekko japonicus | reverse complement strand
TTCTACTACTATTAGTTAAGTTGTACAGTGAGGCGGGGCATAAATATCTTTTAAAACCTAAATAAGTCAAGATATTTCTTGTTGCTTATGATCTCATAGGTGAATTGTTTGAAGACTATGGGATGTGGAACTTCCGGACAAAACAGATTGTTGGTAGAGTCAGAGAAAAGTGAGTCATGGAACCTCCTTTTCCAAACATTTAAACTTTGTTTTCTTATGTTCCTTCTGCATAAATCTGGATAACTGTCAAGGGTTTCTTTTTCTTCTTTTTCTAACAACTAGGAAAGATGTCCACAGATGCATCTTCTCAAGGTAAATTAACTGATGATACTAATTGTCACACTATTTAATTGTAAAGCAGATGGTCCAGCACCCATAGACATGGTATCCATATACTCCAAGGGTTCCCTAAGTAGGCAGAAAAATATGGCTTTGTAAATGAACCCTAGAATTCACCTCAATATTTCACTTCCTGTGACTACACTCTGTGTGTGCTCAGGAACC
>NW_015251679.1:0-504 GCF_001447785.1 Gekko japonicus | reverse complement strand
CGTTCCTGCCCAAAAATAGCCTTGCATAACATTACTTCGTGATTGGTTACTTCCAGAGCCCTGGTGGGCTATTGTTCTTGGGCTCCAAGCTCAGCCCATCTCAGGTAGAACAATTCTGGAATCTTTCAGCCCCAATACATAACAGAACCCTATATATATCAGGCCCTGCTTAAGGAGCCACCCCCCCCAAAAAAAAATTAAGCATCAGCCCCTGCACCACCCCAAAGTATGTTTGCCAATCTCAAGGTGGGGACGAGAGACTTCCCAGTATTGAAATTGATCTCTGGATGACAGAGCTCGATTCCCCTGAAGGAAAAGACCATTTTGGAGGGCGGGTGCCATTGCATGACATTCTGCTGAGCTCCAGCGCCTCCCCAAACCCAACCCTCTCAGGCTCTGACCCGAATCTCCCTACCTCAAACCCACCAAGTTCTGCTCTTGACTCCACCCGTTGACCCACCCCTTCGTCTACCGCCTGAGGAGGAGGAGGAGAGGAGATTGGAT
>NW_015251678.1:0-504 GCF_001447785.1 Gekko japonicus | reverse complement strand
GGGATATACATTTTGTAAATAAATAAAATGAAAATAAATTGTGGGATACAGATTAGCTGTTCCCTTGGATTAATGGTCCTTCAGTTAATCAGGCCAGACATTTCTCTTTGTTTCTCTACAACTTTAGGCAGTCTACAAATAAATCATTCTGCAGTGTTTATAGCTACAAGAGACCTATTTGTAATTTCTACCTGTAAAATTTTAGTCATTACGTTGGGCAGTTTATATGCTTAGTTGGAAGCACTCATACAAGGCAAAGACCTCTTATGATCACCTTATTCAAGAACTTTGTCAGTGAGGGCCAGGCTACCCAATGTCATGGGTATACAGCAGGTTTTGCTTTCACCACAACAGTGGCTGCATAGGAGGGCACAACAATTGTTCTTTTACATGGGAGACTATCACTGGGGTTCCCTGTTTCTGGTTATTAAGCCTTCTGCTTTCTGCATAGCCCTGTCTTGGGTCACACTCAAGTTTGATAGAATACCATACACTGCTTTAAAA
>NW_015251677.1:0-504 GCF_001447785.1 Gekko japonicus | reverse complement strand
TGTGTGTCTGACGGTTGGTCCATTTGGACTGTACAGTCCTAATACCACTCCAGTCATGTCATGGTTCTCATGGAAACAAATACCTGGAAAGAGGCAATATTTTTGTCTAGAGGAAAGATTTTCCAGCAAAATGATGGCACTGTTAGCGTTGGTATTAGCACTGCTGCCGCAAGCAGTGTGCAGAGTTCCTGCTTTTCAGTGTCCCATAGGTGACCCTCATCCCATTTGTCACAAATACGATCAGTCAGGAGACTTTAACATTGCTGGCATTATCTCACAGATCCTTGCTCTTTCCAGCACAGCAGACTTTAAAAATAACCCTTCCCACCAACCCTTTCCTGACTTAATGTAAGGATTTCTTTTGTACAAAACCAAATTATTTTCCATTTCTAATTTGAGGGGGTGGAAGAAAGTACTATCAAATTGCAGCTGACCTATGGCAACCCAGTAAGGTTTTCAAGTCAAGGAATGAACCAAGGTGATTTGTCATTGCCTGCCTCTGTG
>NW_015251676.1:0-504 GCF_001447785.1 Gekko japonicus | reverse complement strand
CAATCTCTTCTCTCTCTTCTTCTCTTCTTCAAATAATGTGGAAATTTCTGTGCTAAAAACGAGGGTTCCCTCCCCCCCACAGGCCTGTTTTCCATGATTTAGACTCCCTTCTGTAAATAATTTACATTAATAAAGTGAGAACATCAGGACTGTGTAGGATGGTGTTAAGTTTTGGGTCTAAAATGAGGGCCGTCTTTTCTAATGAGGGGCAGTTGAATTGTACCATATGCTCTGAGGTTTGAAATTAGCAGATCCATCTGTTGAACAATTTGTCATTCCTCCCCCCCCCCGATTTTGTTTGTACTTCCTGCTCATTGAGCTCTGAGTAAGATTATTAAGCGACGATTTTGGTTCTAAAATCCAGAGCCTCTTATTCAGAGCTCCTAAGGTAATATTCAGCAGGTGATGACTGTTGTAAAGACCTCCTTGAAAAGAGTGAAGATCACAAGCTTGGCTGTCCTGGTACTTGCAACATTAGCAGTGGCTCAAGTGGTTAAGATGCTG
>NW_015251675.1:0-504 GCF_001447785.1 Gekko japonicus | reverse complement strand
CATGGGGAAAGCATTGTGATACAACATATGCACAAAATATGTACCTTTCAATTCCATGCATTTTGCACGTTGAAAGAACCAAACTGTTGTGTGTGTTATTAAGCATTCAAGGATGCTGATCACATTTTGCAAGCCAGTCCAAACAGAATTTTAATCACAATTTGCAAGCCAAGCCAATCTATCCTTGCTTCTGTATATGGAGACAAGGGTAATAGTGACAGCAGTAAATGTTCTGCTTTCTCATACACATAGTTTTGACTCTTGGGATACACCGGGGAAGGGAGGGGAGGAGGATACTGCATGGTGCCGCTGGTGTACACAGTTCTATCTGAGGGTTAAAATATGTGATAGAGCCTAAAAACAGGAAGGCAAAACTGGTTCTGCAACCTTTTGTCCATCTAGGAAGGTAGCTTTATGTTCACGAGTATTCAGAGTGCAAATCCAACATTCAATTTGCAAAGTGCTACATTTGTTCACAGACAAGTGTTGTTTCACCACTGCATG
>NW_015251674.1:0-504 GCF_001447785.1 Gekko japonicus | reverse complement strand
ACACACACACACATGAGCTAGCAGGTCAAAGGGGACCTCGATTTCCCCTTGGCTGGGCCTTCCTCGCTCTCTTTCGAGGTAGGCGGTGGCCTGAGCACGACCACGGAGCCATCGGAGTTTCAGAACAGAGATCCCTTTACATGGAAGGAATTGGGAGTTGCCTCTCCCCGCCACAAAGTCCGCTTGGTGCAGCACCTGGTCCCGAAAACAGGAAGTCGCTGGTCCGGGATTCTGAGGGCGACTGGGCATCTACGGGATCCGGACATCCTGAAGATGGAACTGGAGCTCACCCAACGTACTTTGGATGCAGAAAGCGCCGGGCTAAGTCTCTGGCATCTCCGGCTGGAGGAGGGAGAGCTGGGAGAGCCCCACATAAACCTGACACCTGAAAAGCTGCCGCCCGTCACAGTGGACGATACTGGGCTCCATAGACCCACAGTCTCACTATAAGGCTGCTCTGCGTGTTCGGCTCTAAGGCTGCGATCACACACACACCAAATAATC
>NW_015251673.1:0-504 GCF_001447785.1 Gekko japonicus | reverse complement strand
CTTTTTCCTACTTCCTTTTCAGGATGTTCTTCCCAATGCCAGGGAGAAGAATGGGCCACACAAAATAAACATGCATGGGTGTCATAAAAGATATCAATAGCCTAAGAGAAAGATATCAACAGTAGACTGAAAATGAAGTCCACACATTCAGGCAGAAACAATGATCTAACCATGTAATGTCTGTGGAGATGAACTAATGTGGACCTTCGATGCTCCAAGCGCACCCAGACACATCAATGGCACTTTGAAAGGACTGATGGGAAAGAGAGACAGCATTCTGACCCCACCTTCACATCCATCGTGGGGAAAATATCATCCATTCTCATGACACTAAGTAGAAAAGGGGGGGGGAAGACACAAGTAACAGTTCTCAAACTTGATAAATTCAGCCCTATGGGTCAGAAAGGGAGAAAATGTAATGTATTGGATTCTCCTGATCTGTGTTCATTTCAAAGACCTTGGACGCTGTAGAAGACCTCTGAGGCCTCCTTTAAAAGCTAGTCT
>NW_015251672.1:0-504 GCF_001447785.1 Gekko japonicus | reverse complement strand
AAATAAATAAAAGCAGCAAGTCTGAGACCGCCTTGCTCTACAGAGTGATGCAGGCCAGTGTGTTCTCGGTCCCGCTAGATGCGCTGCAGGAAGCTGCCTCCTGTTTATGCCCGTCCGTGCCGTAATTACACCCCTCAGGCCTGCGGCATTTTTGGACTCTTCTGTGGGATGCCCCACTCGGCTGGGCCTGATGCCAGGAGCTGGGGGGGCAGAGTTGCATTTCCTCCCCAGTGAGCAACACCTCCCTAGGCTGTAAGGCGAGCTGACTCAGGAGGAGGAAGTGGGCCACGGCGGTGCCAAGGTCTCCGTGGGGCACATGGATCCGAGCCCGGTGGAAAGCTGCCAGTGCAGATAATGTGTGTGAACCGCAGATGCAGCCAGCGTAGGGGGTGGAGGGAGGAGGATCGGCCGTTGTCCTTGCATGGAGATTCTTGGAACTGAGCGGAGCTGCAGGTGTCTGACTGGTCCACAGGCCGGCTGTGATCCTGCCCCTCCCCCCCCCCG
>NW_015251671.1:0-506 GCF_001447785.1 Gekko japonicus | reverse complement strand
CTAACATTCTATGATTCTATGATAGAAAAATTACTGTTCACACTGACACCTATTTTGACTTCAATTGCATACAAATGCCATACAAAGCATGAAAGTGCCATAAAAGAAATGAATGAATGGCCAGGGCAGCAGTGCGAAATCTGCAAAACGGCTGATGCCAAGTGACTTATTTACGAAAACAAAATGAAGCGGATGGGCATATCTGTTCTGAATATGTCTATCCCGCCTCTTCAGAGCCAGTTTGGTGTAGTGGTTAAGTGCATGACTCAGCATTCCCTTGGGATGACATCAGCCATGACTAAGCATTTCACTAGGACTGCATCACCCAGCACCAAATTATAATGGTTAACCACACCCACTCAATAGCACTGCTATTTGCTTGAGGACACTCTAGCTCTGACTTTGATAGCCACACAGGTGTTTTTCGGACCTTAATTGAAAGGTAGTGTGTATACTATTGATTTTTTATCTTTGTTATTATAAAGAAGAAGAAGAAGAGGAGGAGG